>NW_015094509.1:15464895-15733243 GCF_001431845.1 Calidris pugnax
AACCGCACCAGGTCAGCCAGCATGTGCTTGAGTGTTATGGTGAAATCTTAACCTCAGTGAGTGGAGAAGGAATGCTTTCAATAATGAACTCAGATACTGGGTTTAGTAGACGAGCAGATACTGGTTTCCTCATCTCCAGAGATCTTTTCCCCCTGCATGTAATCACATACACAAGATTGTACTGTCAATTTGCAGCTCCCTTCCTCCATCTAATACCGATTTCTGGTACTAGGAAAGGATAAAGATAAATATTGATTTTCAAGAGGGTGGCTTACCTCTTTCATACAGCCTACTGTTGTCCTCTCCCACATCTTTCATCATATAATCTGACACCTGCCAGAAAATAGACCTGTCTACTCCCATGTGTCAGACAGGGCATCAACACAGACAGAGACTCCTAAGAGAATAAAAAAAAAAAAAAAAAAAAAAAACAACTGAGAAAACAGTTTTGAAATATCTCTAAATATCAACATGCAACAAAAAGTTGTATACCAGAGATCAAAATGCTAATAAATTTAAGTTTACAGAAGTCAACAAAACAGGGACTTGCCATCCATAAATATCGAATTAAGCATAAAATCTTTAAATGTATATACATAAGTACTTTATAAATATAAATACTCTGCATAGAATCATAGAATGGTTTGGGTTGGAAGGGACCTTGCAGATCACCTAATCCAACCTTCCCTGCCATGGGCCCGGATGTCTTTCATTAGATCAGTTTTCAAATCCCCATCCAACCTGGTCTTGAACACTTCCAGGGAAGGGGCATCCACAACTTCTCTGGGCAACCACTGTCATCATAAAAACATTCTGCCTTTTATGCAATCCAAATCCACCCTCTTTCAGTTTAAAACTGTTACCCTTTCTTCTGTCACTACGGGCCCTGGTAAAAGGTCTTTCTCCATCTTTCTTATAATCCCCCTTCATATGATGAAAAGTCACAATAAGGTATCACTGGAGCCTTCTCTTCTCCAGGCTGAACAACCCCAACTCTCTCAGCCTTTTTTCATAGGAGAATGAAGCTTTCTGATCATTTTTGTGGCCCTCCTCTGGACACACTCTAACAGGTCCATTGACATCTGTGGGCTTCCTCACAAAAGCATATAAATGACTGATGATGTTTCAGACTAGTTCCAAAACATAATATAAATGCATTGCCCAACTTAGAAGCTGTGATCCATAAAATCATAGGTAGACGCCACTGAACCTGTAAGGCATTTAAACTCCCAAGATAGCTCTGGTTTTGACCTTTATATTCACAAGATGTACCAAGGCTATGAGGCAATCTATGAGAACGTATCTGGAATTCTTTTTCTCAGTAACATCATTTTTACAGTGGCAATGCACAGTACCTTCCCATTCATCTGATCAGAGAACTGTTGACATTCCATAATAAATCAATGTACTTAAGCAAGATTACTTCAATCATAGGAAGGGGCTGAGGAGTTCTAATTAACTTGCCCCTGCTTCTGATCTTCCATTTAGTAGTTAGCCAAAAAGGATATCCTTGTATGCAGCATAGGAGTCTGCCCTTTTTCATCCCACTGAGAGTAAGCAGTCTGTTCCAAAAGAAAACAGACATCACTAACTGATGTCAGCCTAACCTGATGATTAGCTACACATCCTGAAGGGGACAGAAAGACAGGAGTGATAATAGTGACTTAAGTCTCAGTGGATGTTCCTGCGTGCATCACCTTCAGTTTGCATTGTGAGTGTGTATTGGGTTTCCATGGCAAGGTTTCGGTAGCAGGGAACAACTACAGGGATGGTGTCTGTAAGAATTGATCCAGAGCTGCCCCCGTGTCGCCCAGTTCCAGGTGTCCCCAAGACAGAACCATTACAGACCAAAGCTGAGCAAATCAGTGATGCTGGTAATGCTTCTGTGATAAGGTGTATGTGCCCTGAAGGAAACTGTGACTCCCACAGTGGAGCAGGCTCCTAGCAGGACCTGTGACCCCGTGGGGCCCGATACTGGAGTAGGCCACTCCTGAAGGACTACATCCCATGGTAAGGACCCATGCTGGAGCAGTTCATGAAGAACTGCACCCTGTGGGAAGTACCCAATGCTGGTGCAGAGGAAGAGCATGGGCAGGAAGGAGTGGCAGGGACAAAGCAGTATGGACTAACTGCAGCCCCCATTCCCTGTCCTCCCTGCACTGCTTGTGGGGAGGAGGTAGAAAGGTTGGGAGCAAAGCTGAGCCGGGAAAGAAGGGAGGGGGGAGAAAAGTACTGGTTTAGATTTGCTTTTATTTCTCATTATCCTACTCAAGTTTGATTGGCAATAACTTCCCCAAGCTGAGTCTGTTTTGCAAATGACAGTCACTAGTGAGTGACTTCCCTGTCCTTATCTTGACCCATGAGATTTTCAATCATATTTTCTCCCCCTGTGCTGTTGAGGATGGGTAGTGATAGAGCAGCTGGGTGGGCACCTGGCAGCCAGCTGAGATTAACTCACCACGGAATGGAACCCTTAAAGGAGTCACTGCATAGAAAACAAATAACCAGCAGCTCAATTTCCCAGTCAAATATCAGAAAAAGGTCTATATTGAGCAGAACAATTCACTATAAAGATCACTCAGAAAAGCAACCAAGTGAACTCAACTGTGGAGAAAAGTGACAAGTCTCAGTGCCAAAAATTCATCAAACAAAAAAAGACTAAAACATATCAATTGCTCATAGTGCAAGCACTGGAAACTTCCTGTCAATGTCTCTGGGTCATATACATGTGTCTTTTTAAAAGTTCTAGCATGCGTGTATATATTAATTATAATACAAATAAGAAAACATGTTTGCATTCAAAGTGTATAGGAGACATAACAGACCAATTTTAGGAACTTACAGAAAGTCAAACAGAACTGAAACTCATATTCAGCCTTTAATTCTATCTAAAGTTTTATTCAAAGGTGGAGTTAGTACCTGAAATTCAGGTTATGGGTAGGATCTAAAAGTGCTGATGGCTGAAATAGAAGCAATTACTTCTGTTACAGTTACTGCAATAGGCACAATTTCTCACCCATTCCTATGGGCAGATCATATTTTCAGAGTGCAAAACAATGCTTTTATAGTCACAGAAACGGCAGAAAAATGTCTTTCCTGTGCTGACGATTCCAGAGCTGGACACAGTACTCCAGGTGGGGTCTCACCAGAGCAGAGTAGAGGGGCAGAATCACCTCCCTCAACCTGCTGGCCACACTTCCTTTGATGCAGCCCAGGATGCGGTTGGCTTTCTGGGCTGCCAGCGCTCATCGCCAGCTCAAGGCAAGCTTCTCAACCACCATCACGCCCAAGTCTTTCTCCTCAGGGCTGCTCTCAAGCCATTCTCCACCCAACCTTTATTTGTGCCTGGGATTGCCATGTCCCAAGTGCAGGACCCTGCAGTTGGCCTGGCTGAACTTCATGAGGTTCACATGGGCTACCTCTCAAGCCAGTCCAGGTCCCTCTGGATGACATCCCTTCCTTCCAGTCTGTCGACTGCGCCACACAGCTTGGTGTTGTCAGCAAACTTGCTGATGGTGCACTCTATCCCACTGTCCATGTCTCCAATAAAGATGCTGAACAGCACTGGTCCCAGTACTGATCCCTCAGGAACACTACTCATCACTGGCTTCCACTTGGACATTGAGCCGTTGACAGCAACCTTTTGAATGTAGCCACCTATCCAGCTCCTGATCCACTGCGTGGTCCATCCATCAAATCCACGTCTCTCCAGTTTAGAGACCAGGATGATATGTAGGACAGTGTCAAAATTACTGAAAGATACTACCAGACCTGCTAACTTCCTGTCTTAGAAACAGCTGAATTCCCTTTCATGCTCTTACTCTGTTGCGACAATCTCCCCACCCTGCACATATATTTTTTAAACCACAGCATATACGTCACTCAGACTTTTTTAACTGGATCAAAATGTTCATGAACAATATGGAAGAATACTGTAGCTATTACTGTAAAGAAATTAAATTTGTTCTGAACAGAAGTGAAATATTTTTACACTTTCTAGTTTTGTGGAGAATAAAAGTACATTATCTCTGATTGATAAATAGAGTACCAGCTTTTTTAATCCTGTTTTTCATCCATGCAGATTATGTTTAAAATGCATAATTAAGAGAGAGCTTAAATATGCTCCTATTTTCTAATCATTTCACTAACTATAACAGCCACAGTACCTCTTCACACTTTGCTTAGGAAAAGCCAAGTTTGAGACATTTGCTTGTAAAAAGAGATGCAGTGTAGTTTGTTCCAACAGGCCTGACCAAAACAGACTTCATGAAATGAGTGTTTGAGTTCATGCTAAAACACCCAGCCTGCTTGAGCTTTATGCTGTTAATGTGAATAAATATGTATGGCAACTCAGTTTAGGCTTGACAGTAAGCTTAGGAAATGTTCCACTCACAGTTTTGACATGGTTAACAAAATAACACAGCTGTGGTAAATTAAATGTAAACACTCAGCTTTTTGCTAAATTTGTTTTGCTTATTTTTGGCT
Organism: Calidris pugnax; assembly: GCF_001431845.1. Lineage (NCBI taxonomy): Eukaryota > Metazoa > Chordata > Aves > Charadriiformes > Scolopacidae > Calidris > Calidris pugnax. The sequence goes on from NW_015094509.1 coordinate 15,469,381, forward strand.
TGGCCTAAAAAGCACAAAAACTCAGAAATGAAAAGATTAAATGTTTGCAGGAGGAAAACATCAACATCATGACATAAGTAGGGAGGAAGGGAAGAATGGAAGAATATAAAATAAAATAATTAAGTATCACTTAATATAGGATGATTAAATGAGAACCATATTTAATATCAATTTGGTAATGGTTGCAAGTTATTCCCTCAGTAAACTTATTTAGACTTGCAAAAAATATCATGTGAGGAGCTTCCCAGATATTTTGAACCATTTCAACAGTTTCTCAGAAAGTAAAGGACTTTCGCAGTTGGATACAGATGTCATAAATTTTCAGTAGGCTCTGCCATTACAACAAAATTCAGATAACAGATTTCCTAACAGATGTCTGACAATCACAAAAAAAAAACCCTAGCGAAAAATAATTTTAAAAAACCCCAAACCAAACCCCAACTATCTCCCAACTCTGGGACATAAATTGTTATCGATTTCAAAATTATCTCAAAATGCAATAAATAAAAAGATAAGAATGTGAACACTGGCAAACTTTTGAAACCTGTATTCTTAAGAATACATTTATGCAGGTTAGTAAGAATACTTTTATGCTTGAAATAAACGGAATGTAAAATTTACAATATGATGGTGACAAGAAAGCATATAATCATGTAAAAATTTTTTTTAACTTCGTGCCATGTAAAATTAACACAACCAGGACCTAGTTTTCTGATCCATCTAAATTTAACAATAAGCTTATATATTTAATTTCGTCTTTAAATTTTGGAAAACAGCTTGATTTTTTTTTTTTTATAGGAACCCTTTTGCTTATTTTTCTCCTTCTCAATGCATGGTGGTGAATGATATGTGGTGTGAATATGGCTGAGATCTGTCAGAAAGGCTGTCATTCTAGCATTGACGTTTTCCACAGTGTTTCTGTCACTGTAGATTAGAAAAAAAAAAAATCAGCAAGTATAATTCATAAGACTTGAACTCTGGTTAACTTTAGTCCTAATTCAGGTTTCACTGATATTTTAGCCTGTTGTTAAATTTAAACTGATCATTTTGTAGCCCATCCTTTCGAAGGGTAAAATCAAGAGTCACAATTGCAATTTTCTTATCCCACGTGCTATTTAGGCAAACAACGTGAAGCAGGTTTTAAGGTAGTACAGCAAATAGCATTTTTGCCATTACTAGTAAGATACCACAGGATCTGTACTGACCTAACAATAAGCATTTCAGCATTATTTCACTTTCTTTTGGCCTAACCTGGTTTTAGCATGCTTATGCTATGATAACAGTTATCTAGCAATTACTGCCTAACGGGTCTTGTTTAGTTCTGTGAAAATTATATACAGAAAAAAAAGAAAAACCTAACAAACCAAGGCATTCACTGTCCTAAAACAACAGCCCTTTATGTTAAGTAAAACTGAGGAAATTGTTCAACTTTCAAACTTTATGTTGTAACAAATGAAAAGGAAGCAGGTGAAGGTACAAAGAAAACAATTGTGTCTTGGTACAGTGCTGGAAACGATCTTCTTACTTCATTGGTGATGAGACCTATTTATTTTGTTAAGCTGAAGGATACAGCAAACTAATATTATTGTATACAATTCAGAATATTTGTATATTTTTAGGAATTAGCCAAGAATGAAAGAATTAAATTCACCATTCTTATATTGGCAAAATACCTAGAGTATTTGAAGTACCATAATTTAAGAACACCTATAATGAAGAATTGCTATATGATTTCACTCCATCTATCAAACAGGTAATTTGTAGATTTATAATCTACATAAATTTACAACATAAATTTATAATCTACAAATCTATGTATGTCTTTCATTTATTTTTTTTACGATATGCAGATAACAGCTTTCTTTCTCTCACTGTCTGGAATTTTCCCACGTGTATCATTCATTCTGTGCTTTAAAATTAACAATCAAGACTTTCTGGAAAAGGTCAAGGAACAGCTGCAGAGTTTGTATCGCTAGATACGGCAGATCGATATTTGAGTTATGGAAGCAATAAAACACAGAAAATGAGGTTTTATCATTCAGACAACACAATATAGGAAATCTTGTAATGTTTATAACACTATGAAAATGCTTTCATGATGATAATTGCTTAAGTTCAAGAAACTACATTTAATGTTTCAGAACATCAAATTGTATGTTTCTCAGCTTTAGCAAAAGATGCTAAATCAATCCACCCAGGGTTCACTCTGGTAAGGTGAGACATTGTAGGTATTTAGTGCAGAGAAGTTTAAAGATGCTATCTTTAAAAAAAAAAAAAAGCAAGCAAATAAAGTTATCATGGTTTATGTTGAAGCATCTTTCACAGAAAATGGTTTTCTTTGTTTTCTGTCTAGTTGATATTGATTGAATCAGTCTTCCAGTGTGAAAAAAGCTTTTTTCTATTGTTTATATAGATATGTATGTTTATAAAATCATTAGCTTCATCAACCTATGGATTTCCTACACAAATCTCTCAATAAAATAAGTCTTCTGCTCTGGGCTTATCCTTACCACTTCAGACAGAGGTTGCAAACTGCTATCTCCCTTTAAGAAGGCCTGTTAATCTACGGATAAACAAACTCTAGGTTACTAGTCCCATGAAGAATATGTCATAATAGGGCCTGAGAAAAAAAGACCGGTCTTGAGAAAGATGCAAGTAACCATAAAATTCAATCTACAAGCTGCTTACTGTGCATGCAGTTCATATCTGACACAGAATGAAGCGAATATGATACCACAAATATTCATAAACAATATTCCCAGCTCTTTATTGCTAAGAAATATTGCTCAGGCATCTGATCTGATATAGAAACAATGAAAGGAAAACAAGTTCTAAATTTTAAGAAGTAGAAAAAAATGGACTGCCTCTGGGAAGGGGAACGTAATTAAACCACAAAGATAAAAAGATTTTTTTAGTATATTAAAAATGTAAACAAAAAATTACAAGATGCAATTAAATAATGTCAGAATAAATTACCAGCAATTCATAGCATTCTCCAAAACCTAACTGATGAGTTTGTATAATATCCCATGAGATATTCAAGTATCATTTCCCTCACTAGATGTGAGAGATGTAATAAAGCAGAGTTCTAACTGAGAAATTCTTATTATCTTTTCTGTGCAGTTATTCCCAAGAATGTTTTCTATGGAACCAAGGGGTTAATAATATGAAGATCACAGTTCAGGCTAAAGCAAAGAACTTTAAATTCCACTGCACCTTTAGAGTACCATAGAGAGGCACAATTTTCTTGAAAGTTCTTTAAGGCAGATCCCTGGTACTATAGCTTTGCCATTTTTGACCAGCAAAGCTTTAGTTGATTCCAGAGTAGTCATGGACAAATCAGTGGCAAAAATCACTTGTTTGATGTATATAAAATTGGTGGAAACCACGTGAAGAAAAATCTAGAAGTAGAAACACTGTCCATGAATTTCCTCCATTATACATGACTGGAGAAGCCTCCCATGTGCAGTCAAACCTCACAGGGAATTTCAACCACTCCATAATCTCTTAGGAGGGCGATGAAGCAGGGTACGATTTCTCAAGGAGGTTTAGGTAGTGTATGATGATGACTTCCTAACACAGGTGATTGAGAGCTGACAAGGGGGCATGCTCTGCTTTACCTCATTATTACAAACAAGGAAGAGCTGATCAGGAATGGGAAGGTTGGGGCAGATTGGGCTGCAGTGATCATGGGCTGGCGGAGTTCAGGACCCTGAAATTAGGGAGACAAGGCAACAGGCAGGAACACAGCCCTGACACAACAGAATTTGTTCAGAGTTCTCTTTTGAAGAATACCACGCAGATGGTTCTGGCGAGGAGAACAGAGATGATGGTTGATTTTCAAGGATTTCTGCTTCCAAGCTCAATAACGATTTATCTCAATGAACAGAAAAACAATCAAAGGTACTGATAGCCTTCTACAACAAGACGACTGGCTTGGTGGATGCGTGGAGGGTACTGGATGCTGATCTAACACCTTAACCCTGCAGTCATCTGTGATTTACCAATAGCTACACACTGGTTTGTGAGCTTAAATCTTGGTTCTACCACTGGCAGAAATGCATAAAATCTTATTTGGCTTTTCTGTTGTGTAGACATGCCCTTGCCTCATTTAAGAAAGGAATCCATTTTATGCAAAATATAGCCAAAAAGGTCTAAATTCATTCTATACCACAGCTCAGTGGTGGTTTTCAAAGTATAAGAGCTGTATTTCATTTCCTCAAACAAGACAATATTAAATTCTATCCACTGCCACATTTGACAGAACTTTCAGAAATTCTAGATATGCACAGATTTCATCTTGCCCGCCAACAGTTTTTGATTAAAGAAATAAAAATAGGAAGCTTCTTAACTATTACTTTTGAACTTTGTGCAGGTCTCTGGGACAGAGACTGCATCATCTTTCAAGAACTCTTTACACATTTGATAATCTAGAAATTGGCTAAATCAGATTAGCAGTCCTCAGAACAATGATAAAACAAACAAACAACCCTCTCTCCCCCTCCATCTTCATTATTCTAATCACTTGATTAAATCTCTTTTTTTCTTCTTCAACACAGGAAGTTGTAAGATTAGAGAGAGAAATGCACAAATGTAGCTAAATGGTTTCTGAAATGTAATCAGGTTTTCACTCAATCCTCTCTCTTCCCACTTAATAAACTCAGGTGTAAAGGGGTAGGCCTTCTAGGCCTTGATGATCAATTACTGGAGTGCGATGCAGATGGCAATATAAGACAGAAATTAGGAGGTAGAACACACCCCTATAGCAGAAAACACAGGTGTTGATAGTCCTTTATAAAACATTCCTGAGCTGTACAGCTAATTTTTTCTTTTATTACATCTAAACAAGTCCATTACACTCATTTCAGATAAAATGATACACCTGGAAATAGAATATAGCCATTGCTGCCAGGTGCCTAGCTCTTGAATTTGAAGGCAACTGGTGTCATTACTTAACTTTATTGCTCTACTTTGACTCATCTGGCATTATCAGAACTCCCAGTACTTTTGGTTTAAAGTGTAGGTATAAAATGTATGGGATTTCAATACACTGGTATGACACAACTTTTGTCTAGTCCTTCATGAGGGGAAAGTGAATTACTGAGCTTCAGTGATTCTTCGCATAGTCTAAGGCTAAACATGATATGAACAGTTTTATACACAAAACAGCTCTAAAGTTTATAACATAATATTAGTGGACCCATGATATAGCTTCATACCATTGGGTAGTTGCTTCTGGGACTTCATTAAGAGAATCACATAAAAATACGATGACATCTACTTGTCAAACAAAGACCAAAAAAGTCTTAGGGGAAACAACAGGTCTTAACATCTGTCCATACTCATCCAATATCGGCTATTGCTTAGAAATGTCTGCAATGCACTAAGTAGAGCAGCTATACTCTAGAGGTAAATCATATTAGTGAAAATATCATGGTCTACAAACCGGTCTACAAACATTTTTGTGTTGGTTTTTTTCTTCTCTAAAGCAAAGCCAGAATTTTAAACTTACCTTATTAGTATTGATAGCAGTGATGACCCACACACATTGAGCATTGCTGTCATACTGGAATGGAAAATTGGGTGATGTGAAAGTGCCACCAGGTCCCTGAAGATTGGATCCACAAGTCTTGACTGCAAAAAGAAAGTTCACCTTTTAATTTACGTACAAAATACATGTAGCAGACTCATAAACTGAGCTCCAACTTATATTAATTAAGATGTGAAGGATCAAAATAACATTGACCAAAAATAGAACTAGCTCATACAAGATAATATTCATGTTTAGTTATTTTGACAAAGTAAAATAGACTTTCTCTTGTGTACAAGCTTATAATCTTAAAAAAACACAATGTATTTGGAGTAAAAGTAACTACAGTAGGAGAAACTGCTCTATTCATTTTTAATATAATACAACAAGTAGTTTATAACATTTCCTTTACTAATGTCTTGAAAGACAAAAACACAAGGATCGTTTTTATCACTGTAATTTTTTGTGCGTATGTATTGGCATATGGCATGTCAACACTTTTTCTGTTGTAACCCCTGTACAACCCATTGAACCAACAGCTGAAGCACTGAAATCGTTAAAGGAAACTTGTAAAACATAGACCTACATAAATTGGTGTTATCTATTTTTAAACACTACAAAGGGCATTCATTTACAGATCAAAGTCCATATGGTCATTTACAGTAGCATATCTTAAATAAAAACAAACCAATATAATTTACTGTAGGTTGCATGTCACATCACAAATAACACAAAGGACATAAATTGTGTCCTTTCTGTTTGAGGATGACATTCTTAAGGCACTAAATTCAGTTTTCTGAAGTCAGTAAAAGTTTTAGTATTGGTTCCTTGATATTCATATCTTTGCTGAATGCACTATTGGTTACCTCTTCCTGTATGAAGCTGGGGAACTGAGAGGCAACTTCAGCTAAACACGACCTTATCCTATTTCTCCAGTGATGATTATGACACTACAAATAAACCACAGAAGCTAAAGAATTATTGCTTCCTCTACTACGATACCTGAAATTACCATCCAGTTGTATTACACTTTAACAAAGCGTCCTTATTTGATCAGTAATGAACACAGGAAGAATCAGCTGCTGCTGGATGACTGCTCATTCCTCCCCCCCATTAACCTCTAGAAAGAGTGTCATTATTACCACCCAACCCGCACCACTTTAACCCCTCAAAGAAGCAATACTGTGGAGAAGTCTGTTCAGAGCTGCTCCAGAAGCCTGAAACAAAAACAGAGGATGGAGGTAACAGAAAGGCTCCTCAATTATGATCAGCAGCTGAAGCCACTGAGGTCACAAACGAGACTAATTCTCAATACAGCTTTTCATCTGTGTTTTTAACAAGAAACTGCCATGACTCTTGTAGCTCATATCTGTGTGTAGGAGAAAAGTCAGGAGGGGGAAACCACTGAGTGTTCTAGACACAATCTGCTGCTCCATATGAACATGTGAGTCCATCCTCTGGGGCAGAGTTGTGATGTAAAGCCTATCTCCTTTGGGTGTATACTGTGGTAGAGTTATCATCTGTTTGCTGCCTTTTTTCAGGGTAGCCTTATAGTGAAGGCCTCAAATGAAAGCCATGTCATTCTATAGTGGAATGGTCCTAATAAAATCTATGTCTGGCTGCTCATTTTGATTATTTGTACCCTTTGAAATATTCCTAATAGACATTTGCAGATAGACACTGTAGTATGAAATCCAGAAGAAAAAGAAATTCCCAAATTAAACCATGACGTGTGCTTTCTAACTGCCAAGAAAATATGAAAATCACAAAGTTAATGCAAGCCTACATTGTGAAATCCTGAATGATAATTATGCACATGGAAGTATGTCATATAAACTGTAAAGGTGAAAAAAATTTAGTGAAAACAATTGAATATGATCACATATAGAAGTTATTAGAGAGAAAATATTAAAGAAGGTAATTTTATTTTTGCACTTCCTAATACTGAAGGTAGTACAACTAACACTCAAAGTTTGTTTGTTGTATAAATATGCAAAAAATCTACCATACCAACAAAAAAACTGCAAAAGCATAAGAAGCAATGCATTATCCTGAGGACAAAGATAAACAAGGGATACCTTCAGTATGAGGAAGCTGATTAAAATAAGCTGATAAATATATGAAGTCTATTAAAAAAATACAATCACTGTCTGAGTGTGTGCAAAAGGCTCAGCTCTATGTGTAAAACAAGGAAGTTCAGCTTGTTAGAGTTCCATGGAAAATTTCCTAAATTAAAAGATAAAGTCAATGAGATAATCAGAATTTAATTGGATTTTCAGAAAGCTATTAGCAAGGCCACTCGGTCAGAAGAGTCTAAATAGGAAAAAGTGAAAAACAGTTAAGGAATTTGAAAAAGATAAAATAACGAACTTGCTTATGAACAGAATATTTTTTACTGAATTGATATAAAGGCATTTTATCACAGTTCTTATATCCAGAATATAAACCCACCAAGATATATGTGTATATATATGCATAGATGTAGAGAATGGATTTGTACATTAATTGCAAAGTGCAAATTTAGCATAGTACACTAAAGTCTTACCATATAGCAATTAGTCAAAACATTTTCCATTTTTCCTTAATGATCCAAATAAATAAAAGTGATCTTAAAGCTTTTTGGTTTTGGTTGGTTGGTTGGTTTGCTTTGGTTTTGTTTGGGTTTTTTGTTTCTGTTGTTGGTGTTTGTTAGTTTTGGGGTTTTTTTTTAATTAGTTGTTTGTTTTACTGAACTTTCCTGGTCACGAACACACTAACATTTGCATAATTTACCCTTTAAAAGTTTCCAAAAAAGCTTTCCTGTTCCTGATAACTCCTACCTGTACATACGTGTTCGTCATGAAAATAATTAGCACATAATAATAAAATTTTTATAAAAGCTTCACTTCTTTTAGATTTAACTAGGTTGTGAAAATTAGAAGCTCACTAATAGAAAAGTAACGTGTACGTTTTGGCTATATCTTACTTCAAAAGAGTAGCAGGAGGTATTTTAGAAGTTTAGTCTTACCTATTCTGAGTTACAAAGAAAAAAGAAAAAAAAGAATCTGTTTACATCTGACAATTGCTGCTATTCAGAAACTATTTCTGTATACTGAATGAGTCTATTCAGACAGTATGTCTCAGTAAATTTTGTCATTGCTATTGCTCATACTGTACAGCAATGACACATTTCAGAATAATAAAAAAACATACAATATAGAATTTAAAAAAAATAGATCTAAGTAATGTACTAAGAGTAAATCCTAAACAAATCCTAGTATTGCAAGAAAAAAAGCTCACTGAAATTTTCCAGATTAAGAAGGTCTTTCATTTTTCCATTTGCTTAGGTGGAGCTGGGCAGCACCAGAAAGGGCTGTCGGTGCTCTTAGGGTCCTCAGAAAACATCTTAACTAACAGTTGTATCATACCAGGTTTCAGCAAAAGTCATTGGTGTCACTGCGTGCCCAAAACACCTTTTGAAGTGATAAGTGAAGAGGAAAGGATTTCTTTTAATGATCCAGATCAGGATAATGAACAAAGCTATTTGTATTTTTTTCCTTTTTTTCCCCACTATGCTCAAGTGTACAAGAATCTGAAGCTAAATAAGGCTGATGATCTGGCTCAGAGTAGCATCAGTTTTAATGGACACTATACAGATCCAGAACATGCATTTCAAGATAGACACAGTTCTCTGAGATACAGATTTTTCTGGCTCTGAAGCAAAGTTTCAAAATGTGAGCTGAACCAGTTGTCTCCAAAGTAGGGTGCATGCATCCCACGGGCTAAGCAAGATGAACCACTGTGGTGCAGGAATAAAATACTAGAACTTCTATAGTATATGTATATAACACAAACATGTACTGGGGAGGTATGAAATTTTTACTGATAAGGGTGCTCGATCAAAAAACTTTGGAGACCACTGAAACAGAGAAGTTCTGTCCCATTCTAAAGAATGTATAAAAAAGATTTCATGAACATAGACACTTTTTAATATAGTATTTAAAAAGACATCAAATTTTTTAATAAACTGTTACACCTTAAGTCTACTTGTAGAAATTTAACTGTTAATATTTTTAAAATATTGTTAAATATTGTATTAGCAATTCTTTATTGGTAATTCTTTATGTAAGAAGCAGATGTAACAGCAGCTTCTGTGATTACTACACAATTAATCAAAGCTCCTATAAACTTGGTTCACTGTCAGACTAATCACCATCAAGAAGGCAGCAACTTACGATGAGACCAATAACATCATCAGATACCAAAAGTGCAAGTTTAGAGAGAAATTCACTGCTAAGGTGGTAGTCATATATCTCCCACAAACACTGAAGCTTTTTTTTTTTTTTTTGCTATATATTTTCCAAAGCTATCATGACTGAGATGAATACGTTTGCAGAAATCTCATCACGGAATTGTCAGAGTTGGAAGGGACCTCATCCAGTCCAACTCCCCTGCAAAGCAGGATTGCCCAGAGCACATCCCTCAGGACTGCAGCCGGGCGGGTCATGAAGATCTCCAGAGAAGGGGACTCCACACCCTCCCTGGGCAGCCTGTTCCAGGGCTCTGTCACCCTCACCGGAAAGAAGTTTTTCCTCATATTTGAATGGAATCTCCTGTGTTCCAGCTTGTGCCCGTTGCCCCTCTGAGGAAACCACTGAGAAGAGTCCGGCCACCTCAGCCTCTCGGCTCCCTCACGAGGTTCCCGACTGGCTTCGGGCCTCTCCGCCCGCGGGCAGCCCCTCTCCCTCCCAGCCCAGTTCACACGTACAGCCGCACCACTCACCGCTCGCGCTCTCCGCCTGCTCTGAGGAAGCGCGCGCTGTGGCCGCTTTTACATTTCCCGCGGCTCCCGCGGCTCGCGCGACTCGCCCGCCCCGCATGCCTTGATTTTCTGCCATATTTCTTCACCACGTTCATCTATCTGAGCAACTGCTATTTTGCTTGGGTTATCAAATACATAAATTATATTAAAATTTAAAAAAAAATATTAAAAAGAAAGGATAAGTGTTGATAAACTACAAGGCAATCCAACTGCAATTCTATTGAGGGTATCTAATATCACTTTACAATTTTCTCATAGTCTTCTAGAAGTCAAAAGGTTCAGAAATCAGCCAAACCTACAGAGCAGCATTTTCCTGGAAACTAGTCTGAAGGTCTAAAAGATGTTGATAACTTATAATATTTGCTTATATTTTGGAATGGATGCATCAGTTTACCTTCTGAAAGTCCTGTTATATTTCTCCTGTAGAAATGCTTCAGACTTATTCCAGATTCACTTTCATTAATATGATCTTATGTCAGTTCCAGCTGGTATTATATGATAACTCCTAAAGAGAGTTAATCTTTCATTTTTGGCAAGCAGTTATACTCAGCCACTCATATGCCTTATGAGTCCTGAGGATTTATGATGTCAAATCAAATGCATCTAACAGAACTGGAAAGTTCCTGTTTAGAACTTTGCCCAATTGCGGTCTATTAATGTAACTAATTGTTGGTAATTCACATGCCATTTTTTGAAAAATGTATTGCTACTGTGGGATTTTTGGTATGTGCACAATATCATTTATATAAGTGACTGAAAACATTTGCAAGCTGTACCATTCAAATATCAAACACTACATGATAAAAGGCAGAACTTTAAGTGGCATTTGAAAGAATAAGAAGTGAAGTATTTAATATACCACCTGTGCCCTCATTATCTGCAAAGCTTCATCGGTTCACAAGAAAATATTAATTTCTTGCATAAAATAACATTTATGCATGATTGCCTAATTTGTTTGCCCAAATGAATTGTACACAAACATGCAAGTTCAACAAGCAGATGCACACATATTTTTGCAGATATTTTCTTCATGTTACTCCATGATCTTTATACTACTTATGCAAAATTCTTTCAAAACGTTTGTTGTATGTTCTATGCATGAAACTTAGAGAAGACATCATTATTATTCTAGAAGAAATGCTTGTATGCCAGCCTTAGTATATCTAAGAGTTGAGTTGAAACGTCTTGCTAATCAAAAGAACCAAAATTATAGCTCACCAAAGGTACTTGAATCAGTAATTTTAATGTGACTAATGACACTCAAAAGCATTTAATATAATATCTATACCATCTGTCTGGTTTTTCACCATATGGCATTGTTTCAATTGCTAATAACTTTCTTAATATTGTTACTCTGCGTTTTAAGGTGGAATGTGCTAGTACTATGAAGTTGATGACTGTAAAGAAGTGAAACACTGTCCTTTTGGTTGTGAATGACATGTTCTACCTATGAATAATGGTGCATTTGGAAATCTATTTAATACACATTCTGCAGTTTCACATTTAGATACAATTTTAACAGAACTGCTAGCTTCCAATGGATTTATTACTTTCTTTTTCTTTCCTGTTCAGTATTAATGTTTACTTTATCATTAGACACATGTTTACAAGTGTGATTTGTAAATCATTACACCATGGTAGTTCTAAATATAGTCATACTGGGAAAAAAATTAAAAAATGGACTGAACAATATGTTTCCCTTTTATACTTAAGTACTTTGATACCTGCTGCTGTTCAGAATTGAAAACTTACACAAAAGTAATGCTTGAAGGCCATTGTCCCCAAATGTTACTGACCTGCCTTTCTAAACTTACAATTAGCTATGGATACATCTTGGTCCTATCACAGTACAGCTGATAACACTTCCTTGTCTATTAGGAGGGATACTTTTTTAAAAAAACACCAGAGTATGCAGTGTGTAGTTGTATTTTGGTATTGATAAGTAAAATGCTAATGCAGTATGCTTTCCTTTTAAAATGACTTTTCAATGACAGATTACTAAACTTTATTATCAAATACATAACACACAGGATAGAAAGATTTGAGGTGCAGTTACCATTTATGTGGGATACGAAAGCCAAGAATGTTATTTGATCATGGGATACAAGATATATATAAATCCTATCCTTATATGTGATCTTAATGATGATTTTTTTTCATGATTTAGTTTCGAAATCTGGGTGTTCCTTCCTTTCAAAAATACAGAAAATTCTCTTTAGGAATTTCTAGTAATTATACATAAATATAGTACATAGTAGTAGGATACAGAATGTTAATATTATGTATATTTGTAGGTACACAACTAAACTTTTTATTTGTTTATGTGATATGCTATTATTGAAGCATATACTGCTGTGTTTCATTGTAAACCTATTTCTGCAGCTGTAACACCTATTATGTTTTTCTGAACTCAGATTTGGGTAGCTGATTATTCCAACCTACATCTAGCACTTCATTCTTATCCATAGCGAGTTCCATTTAGACTGTTCTGGTATTTTAGCCACAAAAAAACCCCCCAACAAACAAAAATCACTATGTAATTTTTCAGCTTTTATGGATTCCTACTGCACATCATCTGGATACCACCCTCGGATTTTCTTGCCCTCTTTCACTGTTCAGAAACATCTCACAGTTCTCTCTGGATATTAGGGTAAGTATCCATGGCCTTGAATTAGAAGATAACTGTCCCTCCTGTTTCCCATACCCAAGTGTTCTTTGTGGACAAACTGTACTCTTTGATATTAGGCTTTGCTGCTATGCCAATTTGCATGTGTATGTACACACTAATATTCTCATTATATATACGGATATATATATTACATACATACACACTAATACTTTCATTCCTTGATTCAGGTATTCATCATACATCTTTCCATAGTATTTGGACATCAAATGTATTCAGCAGAATGACTTTGTGCTTCTTATGCATTTTTCTGTATTTCTTTCCCTTTGTCCATTTGGTGAGGGTCAAAACCAGGTATAGACTTACTTCTCCAGTCCTTATCAATCCTAAATTCAAGGCTTTCTCACTGGCTCAGCAAGTATGTAATGAAGATGCTTCAGGAACTACTGGCTGTACATTGAATCACCACAATTTTGAAATCCATCTTGTCAAGTCTTAATATTTAGCATGTGATAGATTTTCCTCAGCTCATTATGAAGTGAACTTTATACTGTAAGTTCCCAAGTTTGTGTCCCACTAGGGTTAAAACTTCAGGCACTTACAAAATATTCATTTAATTGGATTTGCTATCAAACAACAGATAGATGTGAAATGAACAAATTACCATAAGAGTAAGAATTCCTCTTTACCTTTACACACAGGTCTATGATCACTCCATGCGGCAAAAACTTCAGCTATCCTCTGACAGGTGATACTTTTGGAACCTTGTAGCACATAATCTTCATCGCAGGAGAACTGTACTGTTGCACCCAAGCTAAAATCAAACAATAACAAGAAGTCTTTTTTTACAAATAGGTTTCAGAAAATTTTCCCATTCTTTCAAGTATGAAGGTCCTGACAAACAATACAAACACATTATATGGTAAATATGGGTTTTTGCTTTTAATAAAAGGCTTCAGGCTATGCACTGGCCTGACACTGCACAGCATTCAGCCCTCTCGGGGCTCGCTTTGGCCAGAGCTGGTTTAGCTCTTTTAACAGTCGTCTGGAGGTCAAGTGACTGCTGACCTAACTTCTGACTTCCACGTAGTAAAGGTTTGACAGGCCTTTAACAGCTATTAATGTTAATTGAAGCTAAGAAACAATGAGACAGAGATATAAGTAGATCACCTAGAAGAAGAACCAAAAGTTCAATCCCAAAACCGAGAGAGAAATCTCTACTATAAACATTGTATTCCTCCCAGTGAAGACCTCAGGATACAGATGACTTGCTGTAAATGTCCCCCAGCCCAGATTCTTCCTGAGGAAGTCTGGTCCTTTTGACTTTCCAACCAGAGGGACATTGAAAGGGGGAGCACAATACCAGAGAAAAGGATTAAATGATAATAAGGTTTATTGTATTTAACAATTTGATATATTATTAATAAGACTTTCCTGTATAAATATGGACTAGGAATGCATGATTATAAATAGACATTATATTTTGATTAGTAGGTTAAGTTGTTAATTAGGCTAGCAGTAAAGTCTTGACTTTTTATATAACTGGTATGTTTTCTCTTGCTAGTAATAGGATTCTGAATGTAACTACTAGACAGTGATAGTTATAAGGTAAATATGAACATTTGCTCCTTTAACTGGCATATGTTTCTCAAATTAATGGAATAAAATAAAAGAATACTAAAAAAATCTTTCTAGGTTTTAGCTGGGATTATTTATGAACTGATAATGCTGGCTTCAAAAGATTTTGGACTTTTCCATATGGAGCTGACATTTGGTGTTGCAAACTTGGCACAGAACAAAATAGGAAATAAGCCCAGAAAAACTTCTTTTGTTTTGTTTGTTTATTTTGTTCTGGTTTTCTGAGTTGTGGGGTTTTTTGGGTTTTTTTTCAGTTTGAAAAAGTTAAAAAGCTCAATACGCGAATGTGTATTATTGAGATAATTCCTCTTCTCCTTTAATAGCATTGTTGTTTCAAATCCTGATTACTCTTGAAAATAGGCAATATGTCAGGCCTTTCTCTGACACCTGAACCTTGCACTCCACCATTTCAGCTTGCTGTTTTTAAAAGGTTGCCTGCCACACTTGTAAAATATTTCTATAAACTGTCACTGTGGACAACTATAGTTTCACAGATCTTCAGAGAACACCTTTTACCTTATCAGTTGCTAAATGATGCTCATTATGTTTCTGAATTAAAATCTTGTGTTATTATTTATCGTTACATTACCTTTTTATCCTTATTTATTATTTATCCTTACATAATACATAATAAATATTATTATTTATCCTTACATTACCTTATGTAATACTGGTGAGGAAGAATCATAGATCTGTGTTTAGTGTGTTACCTCATGCTTGTGCCAAAAATGAATCAAAATTGAGAAATACTCTTTTGCCCTCCAATTAAGAAAGAATAAACCAAAAAGATTAATGCAGAGATGTTACTGAAGAAATTCTAAGAAGAGTCAAGTAAACTAAAAATTAATATTTTGAAAACCTCTTATATAGTGATATTGCATTTTGTAGTCACGAGTATTTTGTAAGGGGAATTTGGGGAATTTGGAAGAGTAACATTGCTTCTATCACCCTTAAAATGGATAGTAATAAAGCTTTATGTTTTGGTATTAAAAATATGTGATGAAACCTTGCAGAAAAAGTCATAGAGCATTATTTACACAACTCCACAGTGATTTTGTAGAAATAATTGCACATGTGTGCAAGAGACAAGTGTGCACATTACCAAGACTAGCATTTTACAATAAAAAATACAAATCCTTAGTGTGTGATGAAATGAATGTTAAATAATTAAAAAGGAAACAATTCAGAAACTCAGATAGATAAGAGATTAAAATTGATTCAAAACATTTTCAAGAAGTGATTTTATACATGTCTCTACTCATACAATACATCAGCCACTGCTGTTACTGACAATAGGAGTCATATTTGTTCACTGAGAAAAAAACATGGAATGTTTTGAAAGAGTATTACAAACGTATTTTTTTTTCCTTACAAGATAATGAGTTTGAAAGATACATGAGAATGGAGGAGGAAAGGGGGCTAAAATTTGAGTTTAGGTTAAATTAAAAAAATAAAAAAGTGAAACAGATCACTGGAAGTGTATGATCCTTTGATTCTTTGGAGTCTTCTTAGAAACACTTGAAAAAGACAGCAAGGAATAAAAAGCAGAATTTGCTAGAAACGAAGTGCAACTTTTTTGTTCTGAATTATTTTTTTAAAGACAGTAATTCTATACGGTACCAATTTGGTGTGTATCAAAATTAATAAAAATTGTCTGCATTAAGAGTGCTAAAACACTCTGAGTACTATTAGGGAAATACACCTGCATGCATCAAACTTTTGGATTCCAGAATAATATACTATATAAAATACAATATTTCCCTTGATTCCAATGAATATTTCTATAATAATATATGAAACATCATCTGTGAGGTTTTCTTGTTCTTTTTGGGTTGCATTCAGTTTTGCTTTGTCCTTCACAAAAGCCTCCAGTACCACGTGTATACTCAATATTTGTAACTCTAACACAGTTTTTACAAGAGAAAATTATTTCAACTTACCTTCAATCCATTTTTTGCCAGATTATGATGCATGCTCTCTTCCAAGTAGGTTTTTTCTCTTCTTTGCATACTAACTAGAGGCTATATTTAACTTCATAGTTTTATACAGAATAGCATTTCAGTTTTTACTGATAAGTCCAGTTTTGAAAGAGTAGCTCAACAACAGCAATAATTTTTTAACATACACATTTTCCAAGTTCAGTATTAGAGAAATGATACAATGGTAGGGTTTATATTTTACCTAAAATCTGAGCCTATCCGTTTTCCATTTTCTGGTTCTCCAGGATCTGGACACAAATTGGATGCCTGTTTAATACCTCCCTCATTTACTGCAAAAAAAACCAAAATAGAACAAAATAAACAAACAAAAAAAGATAAAATCATACAGTTTTTAGATAATACAGAGTTAAGCAATTAAAAAATATTTTAAAAGTACATTATCTGCATTTTAGGTCCTTTAGAACATATTTTCTACAGAATATGATCACCCATATATTCTCTAGTTTCAATACATAAGTTTCTCCTCCTTATGATATGCAAAACATGTTCTTTCTGGTTTGGAATTTATTTTTTTTTCAAAAAAATAACAAAAGGTTTTTGTAAGTTGTACTAATCAGCTATTTTGTTTTCTTGTAATATTATTGAACCCATATGGAAATGTTATTACTATTCCTTTACAAACATTAACATTTAAAGGAGTGTTCATCAAGTTTTGGGCTGTAAGATTTTACTCTGAACATAATCTAATAAATGTCATCTCCACTAAGAGCTGACCTTTTCTCCTTGAATTATAAGAAAACTTACATGCATAGGCTCATGCTGAGAGAATTGTCCTTAATCAGTATTGAAAATGCAGATATTCCCAAAATATGGTGATCTTAAGATAAACTCAAAATGCCAGTTTGATTTGCATACATTTATCTTACAATAAACTAAAATGGATCTTCAGAGAGAAACTTCCTGTGAACCTTTCAGTGTGTTTTTCCAGAAATTTTTATGTAGTGATCTAGCCCTCAGCATATTCACTTGTTTTGTGGGGTTTTTTTTCAATGCATTATATACTTTCTCCTAATTTTTATAGCTTGAAAAGGTATATCTTACATAAAAAATTTTATGCCAAAATAATTCTATTAATTTGTATTTAATTTTTGAAGTTCATTGAACCAGGAAGTAGCAGATCCAAAAAAAAACTTCAGCAAAGGCGGTAGGTCTGCTATTACTTGGTAAATTCATGGCCTGATAGAAGAATATTTTTTTTAAAAATACAAGTTGACTAGGCAGAAAGAGATTTTCACCTTTATTGTTCTTTACTTCTATGGAACTAGACCAATGGATTTGCAGTACTAGTTTTTAACTTTCCTTTAAAGAGAAAGTTTGCATGTAATTAAGCTAATGTCATTACAATGTAAATTCAATATAATTGAATAGGAAAACGTAATTTGTAACAGTACTTCTAAAGAGTGTTCACTAAATTTCAGCTTCTAATAAAGGAGAGTAACATTCAGAATACTTGGGGGTTCTCTCTTCCTTGAATTTTTTCTTCTTGCACACAAAGGGAAGAATTGGTTTGTTACCCCTGAGGAAGTCAAAGGCGAAATGAAAATGTTACAGAGGGTTAAACGGAAAATGTCTCAACTTAGCACACACTGCTCAGAAAACCTATCAGGCCCAGCCCTTGTCAACTGGAACTACAGTAATTATCCTCCTCTGCCCTGAAAGAGCTGCACCATGTCCAAGGTTGTTCTAATAGCAAACAAAGGTGATCTATGTTCATCTGCATCTCTATGCTCAGAGGACTTTGGGACAAGGAGGGCTCTTCCTTGAGCCCCTTCCTATTATCAGGTTTCAGTCTTTTGCTCCCCCAGTACTTGTAGGTGTGATGAAACCATATTATCTATAGAAGTTCCACTGATCAGTTTCCAACTGATGTTGGAAAATATATATCTCTGACAATAACAGTTCCATAAACTGCATTGTACAAGGGCATCTAGTAGGAGCTTGTTGGATTAGCATTTAAAATTAATGAACTGCTTGAAATTTCTGGGTGGTTTTTTATAGTGCCAAAGCCTACACAAAAACTTGATAAATAAAGAATCATTGTAAATAGCCCATATATATAGAAAATACCTTAAAACTTGGGGTAGACAATTAGGATTCACTGAGCAATGCAGAAAGGGAAAGGAGGTATACTTGAGAATGAATACAGAAAAAGACACCTTCTCATTTTTGTGACTGTTGACTTTTCTGACATTAAACCGATGTTAAAACTATAGCTAAAAACTTACTCATGATGCTGATAATAACATTAAAGAAATTAAACTACAATGGTGCCATTTTGAGGCTGTATCATATGTCTATGCACACAGGAGAAATTCTATACTATACACTAAAATAAAGTAAAAATATTATTAAACAGGACTAATCCCATTTTTTGTAATTCATGTTTTAATATTTCAGATAACTGTTTTATTTTTATGCACTATATTTTCCTACACACAAGTAATAGGGTGAATATTCATATAAAAGGGAATATTTTACTGGATTTCAGAGCACAAGAATTGTTATATACTTCAATTTCCACCAAAAATGGAAGATTGAAAATTCTATTGTTTTTTGACAACTTCTGTATAAAGTTCCATTCGTAAAAATATTTTATGAAATGTATTTTAAATTATAATTTATGGATTTATTAATATTCATAAATAAACACAAATATTTATGTTAAAGAAAATCAATAAAATAATTACAGAAACAAAATTAAAATAAGTTATATACCACAGTAAAAATTCAGAAGAAAACGTTATGAGTAGAAGTCACTAAACTGCTTTCTGATTTCATTGCAAATCAGAAATGCATTTAAGCACAAACTTTGTGAAAAATAAATGCACATTTTGTTATTTTTGCATTGACATTACTTTTCCAGACATAATGCTAGATTTTTCAGTCTACTGAAATATAGCTCTATATAGTTCCCCAGATTTCTATCCATTTGTCTGTCTGCCTGTCTTTGCTTCTTTTATGCCACAGATACTCATATGACAATTAAGGCAATGAAAAGTTTTCCTGTAGTGAATTAAAGGCTCCTCTAGGGAAAGCATTTTCATGGTCTGGTTATGAAACTGGGAGCAAGAAATTCCAGAGTTCTAATCCAAATTGAACTAGACTCCCCTATGATTTTTTTTGTTGTTGTTAATCTCAACACTTGCAAAATTAAGTTGATGTGTACTTATTTCAAAGTATATTATCAAGTCAGATATTATCAACTTGGCTTTACTATGTGCAAATCATTTATGCATTAGTATTGAATATTGTATACCCCATACATTCAATAGAAGTAAAATAGGGAAAAGACATACACATGAAAAATGTTAAATGATAATTTCTAAAGACATTGCTAATACAAGGCATAATGTTAAACAGGTATTCACTTATCCTATCTTATTTCTACTAACAGTTGAATGCTGGTCATCGTTTTTTTTAAAGGACCCTGTTACTGTAACGCAAGTACAGATCCAGCTGAGGGCACACTGGGAATTTTATCTCAAGTCAACAGCTAAATACATAGGCTTTTCATTAAATACTGCCTCTTTGGTTTCCTCAGCTGCCAAAGTTACTAGCTAATCAAATGCTAGATTACAATATAAAATATTAGTTATCTATTTCTGACAACACTACGATCACCAAAGGTACCAATCATAAAGGTAACTCATAGGTAACCTACTCTCCATAACCAATAAAACAAGACAGAGAAGTTTTCAGCTTTACATAGACTCTAATAACATATAGAAGTCTGTAAAGGTTTTCAAAAATATGTTGCTAAATTTCATAACTAGTTTTGTAACAATCACCTTTAGATATTACAAGTGTCTGGTACTTCAGGATAAATATCCAATTCCTACTAATGTTTATGTAGTGAAATACTTAATGATTTGTGTGAAGCAAATTTATAGAGAAACAATCTGTATTATCAGCCTTTATATGAATATATATAGGATGATAATGAATGAATATATGAATAGAATAGTTACTATTCTCATTTGTAACTATAAAAGCACAGATGGACCATCAGAGACCTCAGTGATGCACCTTATAAAAACTACTGTAATTGTCTTACTGTTATTTCTTGTCATATAATGACTCTACTTTCCAGTCATCCAATAAGCGTAAAAAGAACACTTGTTTTTAAGTATCTTGCTACAAAGTTTTCAAATACACCAGAAATGTCTTACAGAACTATGTAGGTGATGCAGTTCACACAGAAGTTGAATATGGAAGTACGCTGCATTATAAAAACTGAAGTGTGTTTTGCTTTATTTTTCTCACTTGGTAAATGTTAGAGTCTTGCTGCTTGAAGACACCTTTTTATAAAGAAATCCCATCTAATATGTTGACAGTTTAATATCTAAAACTGAAAAATGCATTAAAAGTTATGCCACTGTGCCTGCAAAATCCTGGAAACTGAATCCATCACTGACACTTTAAACAAAAAAATTAGTGCAAATGTGTCCAACCTAAGGAGCTTCAAAAACAAGTCCTTCCACTCCTGTGAAGAATAATGAAATGTAATATAAGCAGACATAGGCTATGCAGTTAGACCATCTTTATTTTAAACAATTACTTCTAAATATTTAAAATGCGGTTCTAGTCCAAAAAGGAACTCTATAAAAATGGCACGTTCTTTTGCAAAATATATTCTCTTCAATGTATTTAGAGCCATACCCATTTAATTTAGGTTAGAAAGTTGCCTGACTCCTTCTGAGTTAATCAAGACCCATTCCTGTAAGATGCTGACCACTTTCAATTTCTATTTTCTTTAATTAAAATTGAAGACGCTAAGCATCTCCAGAATTCTTAAAAGTACAGTTAGTTAATCAGTTCAAAATGTTGAAGCTAATGATGAAAAAAAGATTCAGAAATTAACCTCAAGTGTCACTTGAAAAAAATACGTGCTTGCACATTTGTAAATGAGGATAAGCTTTGGGTTGTATAGCCTTTTGCTGCTAGTAGAAATTTTTAATTAAAATAATATATATCCTGTTTACGGCTAAGATTTCAGCTGATACCTGGGAGACTGAATATTTATTTTTTTGTAAATATAGCAAATTTAATGCAAAATTACTGACAAAATAAGATATCATTCCACAATGCCAGATTTATAGAAAACCTGACTTTAGAATAGAACCATATTTAAAAATTCACCATGCAGACTGAAGAAACAGATTTAAGTCAGTTATCAGAAATACATTAACAATTTTGAAAACACACAAACAACACAGACAGCACAAACTTCACTCTTGCACTAGAAAAAAGTAACAAAAAAGGAGTACACTCACAGATAGAAAACTTGTTGCTGTTGTCTTTCCCTGGAAACAATTTAAATCCTCTAGATTTAAAATCTATGGCCTTTTTCACTAGTTAAAAAAAACAAACAAACAAACAAAAAGACATATCAGCCAATACAGTCTAAAATACTTCATTTCATTTTACAATCATGGATGTATATAGAAATTAGAGTACTGGCTACCTAACAAGCTCATATTGTTTACCACTGATGGGAAATAATTTACAAATCAGGTATTGAGACCAATTTGTGCACCTGACAAAGGAAAGAAGTGAGATTTGTAACTTAATTTTTCTCCTGCATAACCAAAAAAAACCCCCAACTATGGCCAAAGGTGTTTATTTCCACGCACCATATAGTTGTGTAAAACATTGTCACACATTTATGGAACCCAAAAAATGAAAAGAATGATAGATATGTTTCTCTACAACAGTTGAAATTTGGTGTTTATTTTGTAGTGAGAAACAGTACAATACTAATGCTTATCTCCCACTCCCTCCATTAAAAAAAAGAAAAAACTACAGAATACTATCATAACTGCTAACTAAAAGCTCAGGAAATTTAAAAAAAAAACACTATGAAATTTATTAAACAGCTGATTTTTGGTGAAATTTTAATTCAGCTATTCTTCCCAGGGATAGAGAATTTAAAAGGAAGGAAGAGTCATCCATGACATGTTATTGAGGGCATGCTGAAATTAAGTACATATGCTCAGATCTGAATTCTATAAGCATGTAAGCAATCCAGAATATATATTAACCCTCATAAATTCTGAAAAGGTTTAATAAGCAGTAGAAATGTCAACATATTTTTGTCAACATATTTTGCCTGTTACTTCAGATTTTAAAATTTACATTAAAAGTCATTAATTTAGGAAAAAGAAGAAAAGAGGCAACAGCTAAAAAATTACAGTGTTTTAGTAGACAAAAAGTCCTTCCAAAAGTAACACGTTGGAATGTATTCTCAAGATTTATAGGCCCACAGTTTACTTCCCCATTCCAAAAGTATCTCCACTAGTTATAGTCAAAGTCTACCTTAGCTATGTTCCTAGCTTTAGTAGGAAAAAATAAATTTTATTCAGGAAATACTGAAATTTTATTATCTGTGTTTAGATTACACAGACAAAACAGAAATATTTTATTCAGAAAAGAAATACTGCATTATTAAATTAAGCATACCAATGACTAGTTTTTTGGTTTTAACCACAGAAAATTGGATAAAAAAAAAAAAGAAAAAAAAAAAAAGAAAAACAGTCTACTGCTCTGCTCTTGGTTCTGCAGCTGGTCCTCTTTTGAGCTTGAAAATGGTTATTTGCAAAGTATGACATGGAAGGGAGTTGACTCCCATCTCACCCCTAAGCCCACTGCTGAACCGTTTCTGTAAGAACCCTTATTTTGGGTTGACTTTGTTATAAAGGCAGTTAATCCAGGCAAATCATGTGGCCTCCACATATTTTTGAAACAAAACTACTAACCAAAAGAGAGTAAACCAAAAACTTAACAAATATCAAAAGGTAAGAGACAAAGAAGCAAAAAGCGCACAAGAATTTTTGTCTTTCACTCTGTCAGCAATCAACAAACCCTACATAAAAAAAAGACCTTCTATAGAAATTAACTATATGTTAATTTTTGGTACATTATACTCTAGTGACTTTATAGATAAGATATATATAAAAACTATCTAGAAGAAGATGTGTGTGTTGGCTATAAGCAAATATTGCTGATGAAGACAGAAGAGAAAAAGGACCTAGGTCTAAGAGAAGCTAACCCAAGAACATCGTACACCACCAAAGAACTTTTCAGCACCTGTTAACTTATACAAAATCAACGAATAGTCAAAGAAACCCTTGCATGAGGCATAAATACCAAAGTACCAAAATAGTATTGGTGTTCTTAAATAAAAGTAATCACTACTACACACAATAGCAGAACAAGGTTCAGGAAAAAATAGCATGCTACTAAGAAAGACAATTTATTGGATAGATATAGGCTGTGATGATAAATATTTTTACACTTCTAATGATAGACACCGTATCTTCCTCTAAATATACAGAGGTTTTTATCTCAAGAGGCAAAATCTAAATTTCCTTATGTATCATCATAATGGAACCTACAAACATTGCTAATGGTTCTGGGAAATATGTCATTTGCAGGAGCATAATGTATCTGTTGCCACAAAATACTGTATTTTTAAATTTATTTTTAATCCTTAATACCAGAAGCTCACCATGCCTCAAATTAATTGACGTCCATAAGTAATTCTATCCACAGTGGAAGTCATGGACCCAAGAACTGAACCTTCCCACAGTACAGTTATACTGGAATAACAGTAACGCTCTTTCATCTTTGTGTGAGATTTCTAAGCTGCAATTTCTACATAAATATGAATGTAGGAGTATAGCTGTAAGTTTCTTTTGAATTCTCTGAGTGTCAGTGTAAAATAACTCCTCATGAATCAGCAGGTAGGCCTAGCTATTCTTCCAACACCCGGGTAAAATGAGACTGGGCTTGAATATGTGATCTCAGGTGCTAGGATGGGTTTAAATACTCATAGTAGGGAGATGTTTGTCGCCTGTTTTCAGAAATCATCATAAGAGCACATTAAAGAACTAAGACTGGTTTGGGTTTTTTGTTTGTTTTTACTCATCCTCAAACACTTGAATGGTATATAAGTAGTTTATGTACACAAGAAACAGAGTTCACAAGCTCTAAGGCTGAGTTGAGAATAGTTACAGTGTCTTTGTGAACACATTATTTAAAACAATGAGAGATTTATATAACTATTTGCATCACTTTGCCAAGGCTATTAAATACTAATAGAAGAGCAAGCAACTCAAGATCTCTGAAGCACATCTTTACACTACAAGAGAAGAATTTTACTTTTCACTGAGTTTTGTATGTTGATTTATTGAACATTAGTCTCTGAATACACAGTGGAGGAGTAGTTACAGAAATGTATTTGGTCCAAACATGCCATCACTAAACCATGTGTCAGGCTACATATGCATGTACGTACATGGTAACAATCCCACCATAACCAAAAAATCCTATACTCAAACCACAAAAAATGCATTATTTAATACTTAGTAAAATAAGCATTATGTCACACATGCCAATATGGAAACAAGCGAGCAAAATGGTAACTGTTCAAAAACAGCTTTGGCATCCTGACAGCTACATGAGATCTGAATTTCAAGATGGAAAATTTGCTTCTATAATATGAAAACATGGGGGTATATAGCCATGTAAATGATATCTATTTAAAATACTGACAACCCACAAATGCATGTCTTTGTTCTAGCTATGCAACAGCATTTACGTAAATAGATTGTCTAGCTTGTCTTTTCTATATTCTTTAAACTTTTAAACCAAGTATAGAGTACTTTTAAAGT
This sequence comes from Calidris pugnax, assembly GCF_001431845.1. Taxonomy (NCBI): domain Eukaryota; kingdom Metazoa; phylum Chordata; class Aves; order Charadriiformes; family Scolopacidae; genus Calidris; species Calidris pugnax. The sequence goes on from NW_015094509.1 coordinate 15,494,648, forward strand.
GCTGATGACTAAACACCAGCATTCTACACTAAACAGGCACTCAGGTTGCATTACTACAAGTAACTATACAGAGTATTTACCATGGAAAGTTAGGCCTTTTCTGCCCTTACAGACTTCTTTCCTTGAGTGTAGCTCAGAGCAGTTCAAACACTGAAACAGCCCCACCCTTCTCCTGAACTGTTCTTACATGATATTCACTCCTACTCAGCTAATGGAGGTGAAGAACAATATCGTAATATCAAAGCCATTATTTCAAGATTGCACATACAAACCTCCTTAAATGACATCTGCAGAAATATAATATTATGTGAAAAAGCAGTAGATTGCTTATTTGACTGTACCTAAATATTTATATTGCATATACATAAACGCCCATATACCATGTTTTAGAAAATATGCAATGTCTTTGCAAATAATCTATTTTTGCCTCCTCACAGTCACTGTATTCCTCTGTTTCTCATCTTGGACATTTATTTAAAGTCATCTGCAAAGGATTCTGCTTGATAATGTTTGAAAAAAAAAACCTGTTGAAAAAGATTCTGGGGTGAGAGTCTTTCAGACTACTTTGTCTCAAGATTTTTTTTCCTTTTTTTCACAAGACTGAGAGAGAAAGGTTGATCTTTCCTTTGAGTTCACATTCTCAGATTTCTTCCCACCACACTACTATTATTTAGAAAATAGAAATTAATACAATTTTTGTTTTCTTTGCATCAGTTCCCAGATGTTGGGGAACACAAGCTGACATTAAAAAAACCCACACTTGTATATTAAGAATCAGAGAATCACTATGGTAGGGGTTGGAAGGGACCTTTGGAGATCATCTAGTCCAATCCCCCTGTCAAAGCTGGTTCACCCAGAGCAGGTTGCACAGGATCGCATCCAGGCGGATTTTTAATATCTCCAGAGAAGGAGACTCCATAACCTCTGTGGGCAGCCATTTCCAGTGATCTTCTGCAATAAGTATATTTCTAGGATTTATGTTATCCTAGAAATAAACTCGTTAACAATAATTCAATAAAACATTAACACAACTCATTTCCTGAAATCTGTATGAGTGATTTTGTTTTTCCATTTCTTCTTTCTAATCATGCTGGACTTGACTATTGGATGAAAATGGCTCTCCTTTCCTATGACTTTGAAGTGGGAACGTGTCAAGAAGCTTAGGTAGATATTATCAGCTTTTAGCTAACAACAATCTTTTAATTAACCAGCCATTGGTTATAGACTTCATCTACCAAACAGAACATATTGATATGACTCATTGCACATATTAATATATTTTCTAACAAATCCTTAAAAAGGTTACATCGATTAATCGTAGTACTCTAAAAAGTAGTACTCTATCACTCACTGAATCTTTCAAAAAAATCAAGAGAATTAAATTACTCTAATTCCTTTTTTTTTCAGAAGTTTTACTAGCATCTCATTACACGAGAGATTATTTTGAGTTTATGACATTATGAGATTCCTCATAACAAATCTTAAAAATCTTTAAAAAAATATTCTTGTCTCCTACCATCATAAATTATCCTGTAACATACAGCAAAAAATATGCTGGTTTAACGGGAAACACCCAGTAGCCAGTTTTTTTCTCCCTAATTCATCTATTACTAAGATACTACACAATCAGATATCAAAAAGCATAAAGTAAGGTGTGATATACAAGTGTTCTTAAAGAATGACAGGGAAAGGATAGAGAAATGAGAAAGGCTTTATAACAAAGTTAATAAAATATAGAGCTGAAAATAGAGAAGGAAAATATAATGGAGATATCAGTCAAATTAATAAGATTTAAAAAAAAATAGCAAAGTAACATCATCAAAACATGTATCTATACTTTAATCCTGAAACTGAGCAGATACGGTTAAAAAATTGCAAATGCTTGATGACATTTCTGTTCTTCAGAAGGAGAACAGAAGTTCAGAGTAGTGAAATGTGTTTGAATATAAAGTTCTCTTGAAAATAAGTAGGATGTATTTATTTTCCTAAGGAAAGCATTGAGTCACTTTTTGACCTGCTACATGATGACTTGTGTTGTCCATTAAGATTTACTGGTACTATTTCAGCTTCAGTTTGACAAGCAAGCCTTTTCCTTCAACCTGTGTAACTCTGTTTCAGATTGATTGTTTCTATATTTCATTTATGAATTATGAACTGTATCAGTGATCTTTTTACATTGTTTGCACCTTAGACTCGTTTGTGTCTATAGTAGAGAGATCTTACTTTATAAATTCCTTTGGGATGGATATTGTCTCAGAATGCATGATTACTTAATAGTATACTAAAATCAATTAAGTCTTAAAAATAATTTCAGTCTTTTCCTCTTTGTGACTTTCTTGGTGCATGTAGTTATATACCTGTCAATATTCTAAATATTATTTGCAAATATTCAGTTCATTGGAAAAAAACCCAGAGTAATTTACTTCTTCATTTTTCAATATAAGAAATTAAACCACTGTTCAATTGCCTCCACTGATCATGATTCCTGAATAAAAAGATACAGCCAAATTTTATGGCTCTTCCTTGAAAAGTGAAAAAAAGGTTGGCTACTATAAATGGTTTATGATGTGTTCTCCTTATGTGGTAGAAGCTAGTACTTATTTATTTCTGTGGTAGAAGTCCAGGTTTGTTACAATGAAGAACAAAACTCCAATGACTTGATTGGAGATACTTAATTTTCAATCCACTTCATACTCCTTCAGTAGAATTAAAGAGTCTTTAAAAATTTTTACATTAACTTTGTAAAATCCCTTAAACTCACTTTGTAGCCCTTTCAAAATCCCTAGATGTGTAATATCATGTCAGCAAAAGTGAGAATCAGACGATTGTGTTTGGCACTGATAGATCAAGGTTTCTTCTCAATTATATGAAAGAATAGAAGCCTCTGCTGTATCAACATCATCAGCTTTCACATTTGTTTTATTCTTTCTTTGCTTCTGTCTTAAGATTTATTTAGAAATCCTTGTATTCCTTGTTCTCTATTGCCACTGAAACCAGAAATAAGATTCCCATTATTCTCAGGGGTATTTAATTAGAATGCATGTGTACTTCCATATTAAAATCAACAAGAACAGAACAGAACAGAATAGAATAGAATAGAATAGTCCAACTGCCTGACCACTTCAAAGCTGACCAGAAGCTAAAGGATATTATTAAGGGCATCGTCCAAACGCCTCTACATTTGGACATGTGTTTCTTAGCACATCTTTAGACCGTAGAAGTATGCTATAAAGGTACTCATGAGAAAAACATCTAAAATATCTCTCATGATGTTTGCATATACTGAAATAAATTTCTACAGACTGAAGAAAGATGCAGTTGATATGATTTGTAAAACAATTCAATAGCACTAACAGCATTACTAAACTCTGAATTTTAAGCGTATGAAGCGCAGGTAGAAAATACCAACAATTATCCTCTACTAATGTTATGATCAAGCTGATAGTACTTAAATAAAAGGAAAATAAACAACAGGAAAAAAAATCACATTTAATTTCCTTCCTGATTTCACATCTGAAGACGACAGATCATACTAGAATCTGTGTTTGTAATATCCACATGAATTGTTACTGAATACTTGACATTTGAAGTATCTAGATTTAACTGAAAAAAGTGGTTAGGGACCTCCTTTTTCCTCCTCTACTTCTGAATAGAGGAAGAGTTATACTTTCCTGAGTTTGAGCACTTGGTTTCATTAGAACTCAGGACCCAAAAGATGCTGTGTTTCTCTTCCAGCTATCAAATCTAAATATATTTTTCATTAGCCTATGAAGCTCCATCTTGAAAGTAAACTTTTCACCCTTCATCTACTCCCTCCTTCTACCAGAAGGCTTCATCGATCCAATAACAAGAACTCTTCTCGCTCCTCTCCCTCATGTATCTATTTATATATTATATACTCCTTATTTAAGTCCTTATTTAAGTTCTCCACATACTGGCATTCACTTCCTGAAATATTTATCCTTTCATCCCGTCTTACATTTTTTTTATTAAGGTGGGATGATCAGAACAATGTAAGACCATTATAGTTCTTTTATTCATCTGATTCAGTCTGAATTCTTTTTGATGAAAGAACTCTAATAATGTACATTATTCCTCATGAGATCTCAATGTTGCCTTATAAAATGATACTTGTACTTCTCTATCTCTAATGGAAGTATTTCACCAAATGCATCTAGGGTTCCGTTTTCCTCTCTTAAATACTCAGAACACAAAGTCCTCTCCTCTCCTGTGATTTCCAACTAATAAGCTTAGAGAAGAAAAGCTTCAGCCAGCTGTTGACACAACCTACAATTGTTGAAGTCAAGACAGTAAGTATGGCAGACTAATTTAAACCCCGCAGTTTAATTTTAGATAGATAAGGACTTCTAGATCTCTATACATCTCTTTCATATATACACTTAAAAAATACCAGTTTAAGAAACAAAACAGTGTTGTTATTGTTTATTCATTCTGAAAGATCTTATTCACAGAACAATCCTTAAGCCAACGGTACAACTCTTATTCTATCTTTATCATTTTTCATCAGTGCTAATATATCCTGAAACAGCACTATTCTGATCTCACTAGCAACATTCTCAAAAAGCTTCCAGTGAAGACTAGATGTACAGTACATTTTTACCATTTTAAATATACACATACACACTATAGTAAGTTTTAGTAAGTTATATTTAATATATTAAATTTTATCTTTTCAAGTATTAATTAATTTGCATAGATCTGGAACATGATTCTTAAAATATGATCAAGAGCACAGGAAGAAATATATTTCTAAAGTAAAAACTAATTTTTAATGTCTATTAAATAGAGAAGGAATTAAAGAAGGAATTTCCATATACTTGTTAAATAGTTTTTATATATAGTTCTGTGGTAATTTAATATGCAGAGCAAGACAGACAGTTTTTATACTTTTGTTCATATTTCATTGTCAAAGAGAGGCTAAAATACTTCAATAGGAACCTACAGGGAACTCCACAGAAATACCTGTGGAATATCTTTCCATACCTGAGATGTCTTCAAGTCAATTAACAATAGTGTCACATTCACAAACATTCCTTCAAAATATATCTGTGTCTTTGTAATGAGGAGTATTTTATGGCAGACCATTAAACATTACTTAATGAAAGCCAATTTGATACGCTTTCATGGCTGTTGTAAGTATACTATTAAATACTGGTGTTTGCCAAGCAAAAATGCTAATGTTTTGCTCAGTATATGAATACCCTCCCTAATGGCATGCACATGTATACTGTTCTGCATTTATAATACAATAAAAAAATATTTAAACCACATTGTGTAAAGAATGCTAGCAAAATAAAGACTTTAAATGTGACATGAGGGAATAAACTGCACACAGAACTAGGCATTTGCTTTCTTCTCCAGTATCTACAGGACTGATTTCATCTGTGTTTGGGCTGCGGTACCTTTTAGTGCCTGTGGTACTTTAATATGTGACAAACAAGCATCATGACATTATTTTAGCAGTGCATTAGTCTCTATCTTTTTTTTTTTTTTTGTCAAATGACAAAAGTAATTCAGAAGTATGAGCCTTGCTTATGTCCTATACTAAAGGATAGGTCAGAGAAGAAAAGGACAGTGAAAAAACAGTGGAGAGGACATTGTAGTATAATGATTACAAGCAGGAGATGGAAGAAACTGTATGTATATCACAATTACTGCCAAATTTAACTGCCAAATTAATATACTCTCACATCTTTAAATGAGATTATTACAGGCCCTTAGACACTCCCTTATAACTGAAAATAAGCCTGCTTTTTTTATCTTGACGAAAACTGTTCTGAAGTCAATGCCTAGCCACACAATCAGTACAAACCAAACTCTATTAATTTATATCAGTTGATAACCATGAAAATACTTCAGATTTGTACTAAAATTAATACAAATTAAACATAAATAGCTGTTCAATTTGTTTCATATGCAAACCAAATACTATGCTTGTTTTTCAGTTATCCTACTTAAATTACATGTTTTAAAATTCTCTAGCACTGCAGCTCCGCTGTTTCAATAGGTGTTAGTAAATGAAGCTACAGTAACTATTTGATTATCTGATCCAATAGGATGACAGATTCCAATCTAAAGTATTCTTTACAAAATATCAACCACATAATGAGACTTGTACAAGTTGTTTTTGCTATAAAAGATGTTCCTCTTCCATATATTCGTGTTTATAAATTCTTCATGCATAACAGAACAACATGAAACAGTGGATTAGCACATAATAAAAATTTCTCAGCCTCTTGTTTCAGATATTGTAATTTACCTTTAACACAATAAATAAAGCTTTGTTTATACTTCAGATGTTATTCATTATTAGTATTTTAGCATGTGGATTAAATCTTCTGAATATAAGAAGATTTTAAAATCTTCATTTTCTGAATATAGAAAGATTTTTAAATCTTCATATGGGAAGATGATAAATCTTCATAAAAATCAAATCTTTAGTTTTACTACTTTAACACTTGCGAACAAATTCCTTAGTGTTCTAAATTTTGCTTCATTCATTGATATCATGTTTGATAAAATAAAAATGTACAGATGCTTTAAAAAGCCAAAATTTTGCTGAAGATTTCAGCAGAGGGGAGATGATTACAACTGCATCACCAATTAGTTTGGAATGAAGCAGCTATTTATAAATTACATTCTTATGCTGTAGGTGATTGTATCTAAATACATATGCAGAATAGATTAATTTTTAATCTCAATTCTCTAAACTTTCATCAGATCTCACACTAGGCTTGATAGTAAAATATAATGATATAAGCTATAAAGCTGCATCAAAAGAAAATTCCTTATCTTTCCCTTTTGCCTCTTTATAAATCAAATTAATTTAAATTACTATGACAATATTATCATTAATTTCATTTTTCATCTGGCTGCCCCACTAGAACTCAATTTTAAGCAGATTAAATCCCTTTCCCATTCGGTTTGATTACATTTCCTGAATGAATGCCTGATCTTTCACTTTTAATTTATACAAAATATTTTTCCTCAACTACATGGGCACAAATAAAATAATATCCAATACCTCTATGAGTAACAACTGCAAGTTCTTTAGTTCTTTCTATCTGCTCAGCATTTCTTGGTCCTCTTCTTTTGCTTTGTGAATTCGCTTGATGAAGAGAAAGCGCTTCCTCGGAAGTGGCCGACTCCAGAATTGATTTTCTTATATTCATAGCTTGGACTTGTTGCTCTTCGGAAGGTTGTCTATAGGTGGTCACTGCACTGGATACAGCAACATCAGCAGATGTGCTAACAACAGTAATAGCACCAGTAGTGGCCGCAATACGCTCCTCTAACTCACCAGTGGAGGCAGCTTTGATCAAAGTGGAAGAACCTGTGGGACACACAGTAGCACTGGATGCTAACTTTTTCTTTTGAATTGTGTTTTCCTGATCAACCTAAGAAATTAAATTTCCCTCTGTTTAACATAGTAAAGACAACTGACATGAAAAGAGGAAAGTCAATATATTTTATTTAAAAATTTGAAGTAATCAGAACATTTTTTGATGCTAGTGAACATTTTTTAATTATAGTGATATTACATGATTAGTTTTAAATGTCCTCAAAAACTTTATACTATAACTTTTGTACCAGTCAGAACGACAGCATGTAATTTCCACCCCTGCAAATGCAGTTCTGAAATCAGCATGGCTAGAGCAAAATAGATAGCTATATCATTAAAAGGGATCCCACGTGCAGAAAAGTGGTAACTGCCCTATGGAGGAGTGAAACAGCAGCATTATACAGTAACCCATGCAGGAGGCGAAGATTCTGTATCCAACTGCTAATAAGGCTGCCAAATACCTTCATACGTTTGATTCATTTCATCAAAGCTTGACAGGGCTCTAAAAGCTCGTTTAGACTTGATACAAAGCCAAGGGTAGTGGATAGTAAAATGTACACATTTAAACAATATGTCTAAGAATAATTATCTATACTTCATATTGGACAAAGGTTCTTGAAAAAGGCCATATTATTTTACTAAAAAAAAAAAAAAAACGAGTCACAAAATGTTGGATGAGTTAAAAAATTGTCCATGCACTTCTTATGAAAATATTAACACTTCTAATTTGTCTAGTTTCTAAACTTGTAACCCATTTTTAGTTTTATTAACCTTTTAGTCCTTCTCCATTCCCCAGATTTGGCTGCAAATATTTGGAGGCCAAGTGCCTCACCTGTCAGCATTCAGAATATCTAACACAGTAGCAACTCCAGCTTGACTAGAATGAATAAATGACCGGACAATGCATAATAAACTTCATAATAACAAATTAGCATAAAAAAGTTGATGTAGAATGGACTGTACTATGTTATACCAGTATCTTTGAAGCATAGATTTTCATTCCATGATTATGATTAAGAGGCTCTTGAACAGTCATTCAAACAATAATATTCCCCATTTCTCCTTTTACATCTGAGCACCTCTTACACAGACTTTGAGACTGTTCCTTGAGGTGTAGTGGCTGATGACAGGATGGAAATAAACCAGAGTTTTTGCACTGTTAGGAGAATCTTTATACTAGAAATTGGAACAACAGAAGCCCAGAGGAACTGAGCAGTATATACCACCTTTCATGCATAAGATATATCAAATCTCTTGACAGAATTATCAAATGTACGGTATAAACAAGTGGAACAGATCCTAATGTCAAAAATACTGTTTCATTAATAAAGGGAGACATTTTTGTTTACTGGAGAAATTTTAGGCTGAAAATGTTTTATTTTGCTATACTACTACCATTATGCATTATACAGACAACTAATAGGGCTGCTTTGGGTATGTATTATTTTGCTATCTTACATTTAATGTCTTAATATCTGTTCTGCAGCCCAGCACTCCTAAATCATACAGTGGTGGTTCTCCCTGCAAAACTAAGCAACCTTAAAAGCACCAGGTAAGACTCCAGGTTTATGTGTCATAGATCAAACCAAAAACTGCTTACTGTTCTATGATGACAGTGGTATAAGTAACTAAAATAGACCTAGACATGTTTTGTACTTTATTTTAGAATAAAAGAAGAAAATCATCACAACAATTAATAATATCAAAAGACTAGGCTAGTTATGATCTAGGATACAATAAATTTTGACAGACAGGCATCAAGATTAAAAGAAAATACAAGCGCATGGTCAAGAGATACTTTGGAACAGGACAATGTTGATTAAAACAAAGAAAACTTATTGTATGTTACGTAACAACTACTATTAAAGCAAAAATCTACATGGACGCATCTTTACCATGCAAGCAAATGTACAAGAACAGGCAGTCACTTGCTCCCAATATCCATATCAATCTCAAAGCAAAATAATATTCAGAATCTCAGTAAAATGGCATGCTATATCCTAGTGCTTTAAAGATGTACATCACTTTAAATGAAAACAGGTTAAAAGAAAGTTCATCTAAAAAAAAAAAAAGAAAAATATACTTACTTAAAGCTTTAAAGCTTATACATTGAAAAGTGCTGTACTACTTTGATACTGAGGCAACTTTCAAGCAAAACACCTGACTTGTTAGGTTTCCAAATCCCCTTACATTGCAAAAAAGAACTCATGCAGAAGATCAGTAAAAGGTAAACAGCATGGTGTGATTTACATAGAAGATTTTAAGACAAAATTCATCTTATCTATAAATAATGTGATATCAGCTACTGCACAGAACAGATACATTCATGTTTGCCTAAATATCATTCGTAATCTTTAAAAGCATGAACTTTGGTGTCTTAGTATTCTATGAAAACAGGTTTAGATCAATTGAAACACCTATGTGTTTCATGTATTGTAACATATACTCTACCTCAGTCATCTGCAGTCAAATCTTTTCATTTTGCTGAAGAGACTACTTGAAAAATTGTAATTTCTTATATGAAATTGCACAACCCCCCTTCTTTTCTTTTAATATTTTGGTTAAGAAAACAAGTAATTAAAAAAAAAAGACAAACTCACAATGAAAACAAGTAAAAGAAGAAGGAAAGGAAGACTGATTGTTTTGCATTTTGGATAAAGTTTACACCAACAATTTTCAGTCAGCTGAAGTCAGCTCAGAGGTAGGCCATCACTTTGAATTCACAGTCAGCAACTGAGAAAATTTGAGTCTTGGGGAACTGCCAGGCTGTACCATAGAAGGAAGCAATAAGGATGTGGAGGCAAGAAATTGTTGCTCGGGGCATGGATTCACAAAGAAAGTGGACCTGGCCAGCCCAGACTAAATCAGTCTGAGACCTACAAGATTGGACAACCATTTCTCTAAGTGAGTCCTTGTGGATGGAGAACAGACTGAAATCAGTATAACTGAGGACCTTTCATGTGTCAAATTAGGCTGCTTAGGAGGGGAAAGATTTGAAGCAGTATTTACAGATAAAAATTCATAGCTATGTAGAGGAAGGCGATCAAGCTGATGATCTACAGAGCAATTCAGTTCAGAAAACTACTCTGAATGAACACTACTTGAAAGTGTTGTAACTGCAGAAACTTTGGATAATGCAAACATATGGAAGACCCATAAGCCTTTCTATTTATACAGGAGTGGAGGTTGCTTCGGATTCCAGGATCATTTTTAGTAAAGGAAAGAGGCAAGATCCTTTGACATTTGCCTGAGACAAAGTTCCAAAAATAGATTATGAATCTGTGCTAGATGCACACATTTTGCATATGCAATATGCTACGACTATACACAGGGTTCCTGCTGTAAACATGATAGCAAAGGAAATTTACCCCAGATAAACTCATAGTGGAAGTTCTCATTTAAAGTAACCTAATGTAATAACTTTTTACAAGTAATCCCCAAAGGAATAAAATAATCTAGGGAGATAGTTAATATCTTTGTCTACTTTGCAGAAACATTCACCGGCAAAAAAAAAAAAAAAAAAAAAAGGCAGAAAATAGTGTCCAGTACAGTAAAAATGCTTTTCTTTAATTTTTCTTTTCTTCCCTTTTAGAACACTACGACTTGGGAAGGCCTTCCTTAAAATAGGTAATACATGTATCTTCCCTCTCTAATCAGTACAGATATTTAAAATGTATTCATGTAAGTGGTAAGTAATGTGCCAATACTAAACTAAAATGTAACAGTTTTTAGAAACTGTAGACCTGAAAAAAATAGCCACTGTAGTTCCTTTGTGTTGGAAAGCAGAATCAGACAAATGTGATTCCTGTTATAGATCTTAATTTGAAGCTCTACACATTTCAGAAATAAGTTGTTTTCTTAACCAAAAATAAATTAATTTCAGACAAGAAAACCTGAGTTTTATGCTCATGTTAGAATCTTGAGCTCTATGCTATGTTAACATGTTGTGTTCAATCCCAGATTAAGATGTAGATTTCAGCGGTGGCTGTTGTATCCACAACCTTCCACAAGGTAAAGCATCAATGATTAGTCAACATGCATGAACACATGATTTAAGATTGGGGTATTTTCATAAAATTAACATAGTGAACTGTCAATGTTTAGTTGCCATTCCTTCTTACAAAATACAATGTTTTAGCAGGATTCAAACAGGATTTCGAGGAAAATGAATTAATTCACTAAATTAAAAAGACAGTGGGAAATTACAAAATTCCTATGCTTTCATATATTAACCATCGACTGGACTGAAAGAAACTATTTCCCATGCAATGCCATTTTAACTACAGCTTTGACATAAAGTATGTTACTGTAACTTCTGTTATTACAAGCCAAATACTATAATTCCAAAACCTGAAAACATGTCCAGTAAAACTTGACTAAGTTAAAAGTCCACCATTAAATGACTGAAATGCAACTAAAGGAGTTGATTAATAATTAAGTATTTAGCAGAAGTTTTAAAGATTTTCTAAATTTGCTTTTATTTCAGAGAAGACTGATGAATAAACAAATGTTCTAATACTATTTATTCGTCAACTGTTTAGTAATACCGTGCTGGTTAGGAACAAAACAGATCAAAAAAGAGTGAATGTTCTGTAGTGTGAGTTGGGTTCATAAAACATTGGGATTAAAACAATTCTTATTTCAAGGATCATAGAATAACTCAGGGCAAAATAGACCTTAGGAAGTCTCCTGTTGTCACGACAACCTCAAGCAGGGTCAGCCATGAGGTTAAACCAGTTCCTCAGGGTTTCATCTGGTCAGGTCTGGAGAAAATCTCCTTGGATGGAGACTGCACAATCTCCCTGAGCAATTTTCTCAAATACATCTTCACTCACAGAAGAAAAGTTTCTCTTTATATATGGCCTGAAGATCTCATTTCAAATTTTATCAGTTGTCCCTCATCCTCACACCATGCTCCACCATGATCAGCTTGGCTCTGTCTTTTCAATAACCCCTTTGCAGTCATTTGGTAGCTGCTACTAGCTTTCTCCTCTTCTCCAGGCTGAAAAAGCATGGCTTCCTCAGCCTCTCGTCCCAGAGGAAGTGCCCTAGCCCCCAGCCATCTTGGTAGCCCTCCACTGAGTTTGCTCAAGCAAAGAACTCATCTTTCCTGTCATGTGGCCCAAAATTTGGTGCACTATCATGTGACTAGCCATGGTCACAGGAGCACTTAGTAAAGTACAATAACCCTTCCCTTTGATCTGCTTGCGACATTCCTACTGATTGAACTCAGGATGCTGTTGGGCCTCTTTGCTGCCAGGATGCATTGCTGGGTCATGCCCAGCTTGCTGTCTGACCACAATCCACGGGGCCTCTTCAGCAGAGCTCCTTGTTAACAGCCACTCTATTGCCGGGGATTCTTGATGCCCAGGTACGGGGCTTTACATTTGCCCTTGCTGAGGTTCATAAGATTCCTGTTGGCCTATTCCTCCAGCTTGTCTATGTCTCTATGGATGGCAAACTTGTTTTTGATTATATTGACTGTTGACTGACATTTTAGTGTCATCTGCAACTCCAATGAGATTGCATTCTGTCACTGATTCAAGCTCATTGATAAACAAGTTGAACAGAATTTGTGCCAGGATGGACCCCTGCAGTACTCCGCATGTTACTGGACTCGAGGTGGAGTACGGTCCGTTTATGACTATCCTCTACATTTACCTGGTTTTAACTTCAGCAGTGGAAGAGCAGATGAAAACTGGCAAATTGTTCATAAGACCAAATAAATGGGATCTAAGGCAGCTATTCTAATTCATTAGAATTAGTTTTGCTCATTAAATCCTCAGAATTAAATTGAGTTCAAAATGCAAGAGCAAATAGGGATATGCACTATCTTGTTTATTCAGGAAGAATTCAATATGCAGGACTTTATTAGTCCTTGTGACACATATGATCCAACCACAGACTTCCATTAATGCAAATGACCCTAAATGGGACTCACTGTAGGAAAGTGCTAATGAGGTCAGCTTGGGATTTTTCCTGTGCATCTTAATATCCAGAAGTAAGTTACTCTATCCTTTTGCAACTGGTAATTGAGAAAGAAGTATTGACAGTCTTAAGCAAAATTAAAATGCACATTTCATTAAAGAAGAAAGGAGGAGGTTACAATTATACATAGAATTTCAAAAAAGAGTAATCACTATATTCCATCTTCATTCTTCTTTCAGATGTTCAAGGACTTTCAGTCAAGACTGACTTAGTATCCTTATTTAAAATCTTCCCATAGTTAACTAACTTTGCCATGACCGGTGTTTCCCATTAAGAAAGGGGAGTTTTTAGATAACAAAATATCGTAATTAACTGTTCTCTTTGATGTTCTCTGTCATTACATATCTGCTGCCTGCAAGACTTTCCAATAAAGTCACAAACCTAATTAGAAGAATGCATTCTGGATCTGGTAAAGGAATTTTCTAGTTAGTGTACATATAGCAACTTATTTGACTCTTAGAATATTTTTTAGATGTCCTTTCAGTCTTATTATTTTCACAAACCTCTTTTTTATTCTTCATAAATTTCTAGAATTTTTACTTGCTCTTAAGTCCAAATTACAGTGTTGCTTCTGTTGATTAACAAGTAAATAATAGAAAAGAAAGGAATCCGAAACACAAAGGTACATTTTAGAATATAAAATCAGGGTAAATGGCTGACATAAAACACTCTTCTGACCCAAACTGATTTTCAGTTCCCCGATATTCAGGAAGGAAATAAAACTGTGGATTTAGAGAAAAACATGACTGAAAAAATCCAGTTCAAAAAAAGATTCTAGACTTCATTCCAAACAGACAATGATCCCTGGATTTATCCAAATAGCAAAGAGTCCAAGAGCTGTCTAGACAGAAGTATAATATATGTACTTTTTTTTTGTCCTTTTGTTTTCATGTTGTCCACAATTTTGGTGAATTGATTCAGAATTTAATTTTTATTGCTTTTGGGTACCAGAAGGCACTTCTTTGCATTACTGCATTCTCTAATGATTTCTTTTCACTGGCATTTTTTTTTCTGTCTCTCTTTTTTCAACCACTTTATTGTTATTTCTTTCTTCTCTTTGTGTCGATGTTTTGTATTAATTTTAAATGTAAATCAACTCTGCAGTAAGGCATAAACCAGAGCAGCCTGAAAGTAACATTTAAGCATTGACCAGAAATTTTCAGGGATGCAGGTGATAAAGACATTTGTCATCCTTCAGTACATACAAATGTGTATCTCCATGATTTTCCAGATACTTCTCTCAGTGAACTTAGGATCACCTGGAAGTTTTTTTAAGTGGATACTGAAAATATGATAAATTTATGTAACTTAATTTTATCAAACTGATAACATTTGAAAATCTGAATTTCTACCCAGATAAAATCAACCTTCTAGTTTTTGAAAATATAGAAATTCCTAACACTTTAACACATCATTTATATTGCCTTAACTAAACTCAGGACATAGACAGAGAACTACCACTTTTTTTTTGTTTTTTTGTTTTTTTTTTTTCTTTTACACATATCGATCTTAATAATAGATTTTATTCCAGTAATATATGTTTACTAAAAACAACAACACAAAAATTATGAACATAGGCACACGTATGGATACTGTTCTTTCAACTGGTTTAACTTCAGTGAGAAAATAATTTTTTAAAGGCCCATTACTTTTAAGAAAAACCAAAACCAAAACCAAATTTTAACACAAATAAATATTTATAAAAGAGAAAGTGGTGATTTGAAATAGAAAATAATTATTTTCATATGGTCATTTGTTGCATAGTTATAGTCATACTTTGCTTTCATCTCAAAAGACGAGTGCACCAATGCAAGATAAATCTGTGGAATCATAGAAATCATAATAACAGAATGAACCTTATAAATTTTTCAAGAGTCTTTCAGCAATATTGTAGGAATCTATGATACGAATGATAAAATGCTGAGAATGGAAAGTATTCACATTTATTGGCCTATTTACTAGTAGTCATCTTACAAAAGAGTACCTTTATTGTATTTTTCAACTAAAAAGCCTTGCCAATATTGTCTTATATCTTTATTTTGTTTGCAATTTGCTCTTGAGAATCACAGGGCAACAGAAAGATGTTTTTATCCTTTTTTAGGATAGGGTAACATCAAATAGACACATCTTCAAGACTGTGTACGGACTATGTAAAAAGCACTGTATATAGCAACCCTGCAACAAAAGAGCTGTTTCTTTCTGTCCCAGGAACTACTTAGGACAAAAGGAAACTGCAGGCATTTTATACATTCTGCAGTGTGAAGTATAACCCACTACGCTTAATTTGGGCCACACACCAGAACAGAACCTGCTGCTCTGCTCCTACATGAATGGGATTTTAATGACTAGATATTTGGACAGTTTTGGTAAACATCCTCTTCAAGATTCTAAGCAGAACAACCAAGAAATAACACGGGAAATGTTACAACTTTAATTTATTGCTGGTATGTGTGCTATAACTTGGCTTGAAAATCAAAATCAAAACCAAACCAAACCAAAACAAAACAAAAACCAAAAACCCCAAACAAAACCAAAAGGGTTTTAGAGCAAGTTAAAAACTATCACAAAATCTTATATGTACATTTTAAAAAATATTTTGATGTGAGCATGTATGATGGACGTGTAATCAGAGGTTTCCATAAATTTAAAACATAAAGGTTCCATTTTCTGTTTCTTGTGTTACCATTATATTGTGGTGCTCTCAATTCTTATCAACAAAATGAAAATCACACTTCCCTTTCACTGCCAAAGGGTTATTAATATTGCCTAATACCTGGTCAGTGCTATAAGCAAATAAAATAGCATGCATAAATCAAATATACAGTTCCAGATAGAGCAATACTTGCTAAAGACTACATATTGATATGACTTTGACACTCCTACTTTTTAGTTTTTCAATGAAGTTCAGATACATGGTTAAAAAAAAAAAAAAAGAATGATAAAACCAGTAATAACTCTCGTTTACTCAAAATATCAAAAAATCTTTGTATCATTACTCTCAGGTATCTAGGTCAGGTATCTAATCTTTGCTCTAAGCAGGCTAAATGCCCACATTTTCTATTCTAAATCCAGTGTTAGGCATCAAGGATCACAGAAACTTATTACTAAAGATTACTAAAGTAATTTAAGACTCCAAACATGTCTCTGATATAGTAATCTTCACTACAGATAATTTTAAGAACTAATAATTTTATATTTTTTTTAAACAGATTAGTGCTTGTGAGAAATAATATGAAGTTCTTAGAAAGACTGGTCGTTTGCTTGACAAATGACAAACTTGCAGAAAAGGTATCATGCCAGTTTAGCTTAAAATAAGGCTGCATATGTTCATTACACAGGAAGGAATACAAATCTTAATACGTAAACACATCTTTTCCATTGTTTACTCTACCATTGTCTAGCAAAATTAATGGAGAATGATACAGAATTTCTGAAGACTGTAGCCTAACAAGTGTAATTTTGCCATTACATCCTTGGCTAGTAATACAAGGCCACAGGATTTACATTGACGCCATGCAGGCTTGTCTTGGCCTGAGGTTATTTTCACTGGTTTTGATAATTTTCAGTGGTCAAGTGAATATATCCTGACCTGTTTCTATTTCAGGAATGCTGTGCTCTGAGAATACTGCATACAGTAAAGCTCTGATAAAGCTACATAGTCACCATATAGCAAGCAACAGCCCTTTTTACTTATTAAGGCTGAAGGAGACTCATGTGCATCTTTCAGGTTTTAGTAAAAAATAATGAGAAAGAAATAGCTTGTGTTATGAAAACATATGAAAAGAAACAACTGAACTCCAGGACTGAAGAGGAAGCCACCTCCGGCCCTGTCACTACCACCAGTATGACACTCTGACCAACACAGACCCTCTCATGCTACCAGTTCATTGTAATCCTCATCCCAGCGGCACAGTGAAAAGCAGGAAAATAAGACAAGAGACAAATAGTGCAGAGCAGGGAGGCAGTTCTTAACTTTTATAAGTGTATTACTATTATTGAGACTTTTATATATTAGCTAATTTAGACTACCAGACTGTAAAAAATTTAATTGGAATAACAATAAATTGTTAACCATATATAAATTACGTTTCCTTCAGCCATAACAAGATTCTGTGTCTAACATTATACTATAAAAGTGCATTACAATCCAACTAACTTTAGATATAAAGTTTTGTATAACAAAAATAAATTATGTATCTTATACCACCAAAGTACTATTCAATGGCTGTCAGGGCTCTAAGGATTCTAACGCCTAAACAGCAGTGCCCAGCCTCCCCTGGGCCTCTCCCCATCCATGCCGTGAGTCCAGGACCCCTGGCTTGAGGCCATCAGTCCCTGTCCCAGTAACACCCCCACAGTACTGGTCCTCAGTTCCCGACAGCCCTGCCTTGCCTGACCATGGGACTAATGTCCATGCCTGGCCTTGGCGTGTCCCCGGTCCCATGGAGGTGTCTGATGCCCAGGCGTGCCCCCCAGCCTGCCCTGCTCCCCAGCTGGAGGCAGTGGGACCAGCACTGGTTTGATGACCTCTGCTGCAGGCCCCCATGCAGATGCCCTGTGTCCCCAGCTCACCAGCCCCCAGGGAGCTGTTGGCCCTTGCTGCACCCTGACAGCTACTGTCTCCTAATGACTGTGAAAAATACAATGCCTATGAGCAAAGCAAAGCATTATATTTAACAAGAAGTATTATTTGTCTCTTATTCGTCGCTCAGAATAAATAAATGAAGTCAATCTCTAAACAGAGTCAATGTTAATTATAAAGTAATGAAAAGTTGAACGATCTATAAATAAAACTGTACCATCTTTTATTTTTTTGGTTTTATCTAAAAGGTCAGGACAGGCTAAAAAATAATACTTTATAAGAAAGGTCAAGTCCTAAGTGAGATGAAAACAATTCTCAGGGAAGGAAGAAGGTTCCTTCAGTACAAAAACTGATTCAAAATCCACTTAGACTTTACAGAGATAAAGCTATTCCTGCAGAACATTATGTGCTGTCAGCATCAAGTGGGCAGTAAGAGAACTTTTGAGCTATGAAGTGGGCATCCAGTGCAACACAAGGGCTTTGCCTCAGGAAAAGCTTCTCTGTGAGATGCCCCTTGTGATCCATTAGCCAATAATTTCAAGATGTCTTAAGCTAAATGCTTACACATTAAAATAAATTTCAAATGTATTCTTGAAAGAGTTACATATGTATTGCTTTAATGAGCATTTCAGGCAGTTTTGCACCACAATGCAATGATGATAGAGTTCTCTTTCAAGAGCCCAAATGGTTACTAATATCCAAAATAGCTACCTCAGTTACTGCAAGTGTCTCTCCTCAGCAGTGTATTATGTTATGCAGAGAAATGTTCACAGAGGAGAGATATCTTCTACAGGAGAAAGATATTTTGGCATGTCTAAAAATATAGCAATTTCATTTCAGAAATGGCAGCTGATTGATAGAACTTAAGGAGGACAAATTTTGAGATGACTGGTTGCTCAGCATACCTGAACGCTTCAGACTTTCAAGAATGGTTAAGGTTGGAAGGCACCTCTGGAGATTGCTTAGTCCACCCCACCTGCTAAAAGCTGGGCCAACTAAAGCAGGTTGCTCAGAATAGTGCCCAGCCCATGGCCAGCCTCTGCCTCTACAGGGAGACTCCTACAACCTTCTTGGGAAACTTGTTCCATTTTTGAATCACATTTACAGTAAAAAGGTTTACTCTGTTTAACTGAAAAAACACGTAAGTAACAGCCCATAGAATCATGGCTGAAATGTGGCAACTAGTCCAAGCTTCCTACCTCAGATATTGATTTTAATGTGTCATAAGATACTGAGGGATGCAAAAGCTGGGCCAACTAAAGCAGGTTGCTCAGAATAGTGCCCAGCCCATGGCCAGCCTCTGCCTCTACAGGGAGACTCCTACAACCTTCTTGGGAAACTTGTTCCATTTTTGAATCACATTTACAGTAAAAAGGTTTACTCTGTTTAACTGAAAAAACACGTAAGTAACAGCCCATAGAATCATGGCTGAAATGTGGCAACTAGTCCAAGCTTCCTACCTCAGATATTGATTTTAATGTGTCATAAGATACTGAGGGATGCTTTCCATATAACAGTTATTTCAAACAGTGGAAGAAGAAAAAGACTTAAAGATGTTGTGCAGAATTGTTCATGTATTTTTGTTAGTCTGGAAAACTACAAATTAAAGGCTGAAGCTGCACTGAATTTAGGATGCTACTGAATTTATTTTTTTCTTTTAAAGAGATTATGTAAGAATACTGCATATAAAGAATGAAAATCTTTCTAATTCATTCTACCAGAGTCATGATACTTTTCAAATGTAGACACCTCAAAATCAAAATAAAAATGGAATGTTCCAGCATACTGATGCTAATGCCAGGATCAGACACCTGACAGGAAGGTACTGTAGAGAACATGAGGTAGCTCCATGTGCTTTCCTCTCTGAATCCCACTGATATTACTGAGATAGGAAAAAGACAATCTAAGAAAATACATGAAACAGAAGTCAATAGACTCAATTTACAGGATTCTAAGGTTCACCACTGACACAATAAAAAATAATAGAAAGCAGGATGCACTATACAGAATTTAGATGCTCTTTGCGCCATCATAAATACCAGAATATGAATATTCTATAAACCTTCTCTTGTGCAAAAGGCACCAATTTCCAAATCCACATCAATAGCTTATGCAATAATTCATGGGTTTCTGGGGTATAGAATTTTATTGGGGATGCTGTGATCATCACTATGCTCATTTTTTTTCTGTTTGCAATTTTATTTATTTCTGTTAATTTATTTTTATGCCTTTTATATGAGTAATGTTCCATTTTTAATATCTCTGAGGAAAAATAAATTCCTGAATATAAAAAAGGACAGTTTCTCTGTGTTTTTACCTGCAGAAGATTTTATTTTTTTCTACACAGGAATGTAATAATCCTTGCAGTACATATAATTTCTTAGAATTCAAGGTCCTTGGTGGGTAACAAGTTGACATAACTATCTCTTAAATATTACTGGGATTAATACCAGAAAAAATAGAAAAGGCATCACTAAAACAAGTTTCATATCTTTTCCTGTAAAAATTAACTCACATAGTGCTATGATTTGAGAATAATTAAGTAAACTTATCTTGATGGAAACCAATTTGTATGAAACATGCCTTTCCTGGAATTACGTGAGCATTTCTGACTGCCAGGAAGTTTTGTTGGGTTGCTTTGGGGGGAAAAAAATATCCATTACAAATTTTCTCTTCTCAGAAATGTAACTATGAAAGACATCAGAAACCTTCAGAATGGGTCTTGAAAAATATTGAAATATTCATTCTTTAAATTGAAGTTCTATTTGATGCTTACAGGATATCATGTTATCTGTGTCTCTCATTAGGTTCTAGTTGTTTCTACTTAGGATTTGGCTTCTGTCAAAACTGTGAATAGTTTTACCATCATTGCTAGATATTTACTTCACTTAAGTCAAATGGCATTATGATCATCTTTGTAGAGGCAGGAGCTTCTGAAATATTTTACAGAGTTCCAAAGTAACTTCTTTCATGTCTAAGAAAAAGTTACTGCATAGCAGTGATTTAGAATTTTCAGCAAGTATTGAGTGCATTCATTTCCTCAGGAAATAAGAATTAAAAATCATTTTCAAAAAACACCAAAACACACCACGCTAAATCTAACACATGATGATTACAAAGATGAATACAAAAAGGAGTGTTTTACCTCTGTACAAAGACCATGGGTTACTTAAATGTCAATTAACCCTCAAAAAACAACATTGTGATAGCCTCCGCAAGAGGTAAAAGGATTGATTTCTTCCATGTTGGTTAATATTCATAAATTCCCATTAGGGTCACTGGGAAGCGGAATGATTCTTAGCTTAACTACTACAGACTGGTTTACTCTTATTGTCAAAACAGCATGCACAAATGGCTTCAAAAAACAGCAGCAGGTTAATTTCTTAAAACTGAAATTTCCTTCAAGACGATAATTGTAATTTTTTTGATCATTACTTCATTTAACAGATACAGATTTTAGAACTTTTCAGGGGAATATTATTATTTAAACACGTGGCTTTTATATCTCTTTCATGAAAAGACAAACTACCTAACACCAGCCTGTACAGAAATGAACAGAATTCCTTTCTTCTTATAGCTTTAGTTATCAACCTACATACACGATTTGCCTATATGTTACACTTATACACTACACATATATATTAGGAATTAAAGGTATTGCCTTTAATCCCAAATTTACTACGTGAGAAGACAAAGAGTGACAGGTGAAGGAGAGTAGAAAAAACAGCAGTATTTTATACTTTCAGAGAGTCAATATGCCTGTTCCCTTTTATACTTGTGTCAGCTTTATTTAATTTGAATATATGACCTTCAATTCAGGGATTCTCTTCACAAGTATTTGTACATGTCCTAGTGCACCAAGGCAGTACTATAAACTAAATAAGCATCACCTAAGCAATTCTGCCAGCTTTGTGAAAAGTGGAAGGGTTAGCGTTACCTACTTTTCAAAAGACCCAGTTCCCTACTCCTGCTACTACTTTTGGGTGACTTTGGGCAAGTTACTTCATCAGTATGCACCTCAGCTTTGGCATCCAAAACAGACATAATGACTATTTTCACTACTATCCCTGCGATTCATGACTTTCTAATCTGTGTATCTCCCCTCCTCCCATAGCTCTATTTATTTTCCAAGTAGCAGGGTCCTACACTAGTAAATCACTTTTCAATCAGAAACTAATCCATGTGTTTGATAATCTTTGCTATTTTTGTTTGAAGCTTCTTGAACTTTGCTATATTCTTCTGAAATGCAGAAAGGCCAGAGCAACAAGAGGATTCAGGGCACAGGTAGATTTATACAGCAGTATGTTTTCTATTTTGTCCTCTACTCTTAACATTGAGTTCAAAAAGCACTAAGAAGTGCTTTTTTAAGCACTCCAAGTATGAACCTGAGGACTAATGGTCTTAATATGCTGACTACCTTAAAACCTAAGACCTTCTGATATTACTGACAACAGAAATGATCAGCAGGAGGAGGCTATGGAGTGGTTCTCTTTAGGTCTGTAGGTAACACCAAACTGGAGGGATTTGACTATATGTTTGAAAGCAGGCTTGCAGGATGGAAGAAAGAGCCAACAGGAATCTTATGAAAATAAACGAGGGCAAATTCAACCCCTGGCAACAGGAATGGCTGGGGTCTGACTGGTTGGGGAGCATTTCTGCTGAAAAGGCCCTGTGGGTTCCATTGGACAGCAAGATGAATCTGAGCCAGCAGTGCATCCTGGTGAACAGCATCCCGAACTCCATTAACAGAAGCATCGTTGATACACTGATGGAAGGGATTATCCTCACCTCTCTTTAGCATTTGTTAGTTCCGTGTGCAGTTTAAGGCTCACTGCAAGGAAGGGGCCCTTATAAACTGCAGTGATTTTGACAGATGGTGCCCAAGGTGGTTGGGACTGGAGCCCTTGCCCTGTGAGGAGAGGCTGAGGAAGCTGGACTTGTTCAGCCCAGAGAACAGAGCTTTAAGGGGGAGCCTAAAAGGAGCCTTCCAACACATATGAGGTGAGAGGACAAGAGGAAAGGGTATAAGTTGAAACAATACAAGTTCTGAGCTGATATAAGAAGAAACTTCCCTCCAAGAAATAGGAGTAAATTATCTTGCAGAAACGATTCTAATACATCTGATGTCACCGATAATTTTCATTTTAACATTTAAAATCTGTTTTCCAAAGTTAGACCACTGCAGGTTAATTTTCTTCAGTGTCCAGTAAACTTTATAATGGTCAAAACTATTCAAAAACTAACTGGAATGGCTTATCACTTTTGATTATGACAAAATAATTTTTGCTGCAGAAAACATGTCCCTTAATGAAAAAGCCCAAGTATATTATGGGAGCATTTGAATGTCAACATTTTTCAAAGAGAAAACAGTGTTCCAACATTTTATCTCAATACCACTAAACATTCTGAACGTAAACAAGTGTTTTATTCCAGGTTTTTTCCTCAGCTGTTTTATCATCTTGACATGAACAGCTCATCAGTGCAATATATTACGCTGTTTGGTGGTCATGAAGCATACAGATAAACAGGTTAATGTATTAATGTTTTGACCTTACCAAAAAATGAAGTCTTTTGAAGGTCCTATAAAATCTACAGTTTATGTACTATTATTGGAAGAGTTCTACTGCCAGAGAATATTTATGTTAGGAGTTAATTTTTCTTGAATTTTAGTTGGTTTCCTTAAAGGATTCTCCATGTATATATACATGCATACATATCTGTAGGTATAATTATATATAACTATAAATATAATTGTATATTGTATATATTTATTACAATATTTTTATATTCAAATGCATGTGAATAGGATAATTAAAACCACACTGATTCTTAAATATTTTTTTTCTTTTCTTAAACTGGGACTGTTGGATATCCTAATTTCCTTTTTTTTTAACCGTTGTTCGAAATGTTGGTTTTCATTTCAATTTATAAATTCCTGAACTTCCAAAAAAACCCTGACCTAAACAAGGAAAATACTTTCTAAGTATTACTTAAATTGAAATTTAGATAATCTCCTCTTCTACAGAAGATATGGAATTGCTTACAGTTAGTAGTACATAAAAAATTGTCATTTGCACTTTTGTAAACAATGAACATAAGTGTGTAGAATAGTAAATGAAACAGAAATATATTAAAATGTTTGAACACTTAAAACATTAGAGGTTCTTCTTTAGGACAAGTATGAAATTAAGAAGACATATCTATTAAATCACTAAAAAATGGGAGGGCGGCTGTACTGCATCACTTAACACTTATTTCCGAAGTAAATTACAATCCATCAATTTAAACATTAACTCAGACTACCATGTTTTCATATTTAACTATTGACTTTTTTAATGAGAAGTAGAAAAAAGTGAATTAAAATTTTAGAAACCGATCTTTCTGCATCTGTGTACAGTATCAGAACTAACTAAACTAAGTTTGAACAGTGGTGTTATCAAAACCTATGATTGGGAGAATTCTAAAAATAAATACTCCAAACGCGGGAGGGTCAACAAAATGCAGCAATTCTTCTCCTCTCTGACTTGACTACAGCAAAATCAATGTCATTCTGTGTGCTGTCATTGTGTGGGTGTATAGTTGTGAATAAAAGGCATCTCAAGAGTGCAAAGGTGAAAAATCATCTATTCAGAAAGTATAGCTCAGTATAAGATGAAGCACAGCTAAAAGACCCGTAAGTACAACAATCTGCTAAATACATTTACTTGTGTGACAATGTGTGCAACTGAAGTTCTTGTTATGCCTCGACGCAAATAAAGAAAAAAAATCGGCTGAGAAACTCTAGTAATTTTCTGTTGTTCTGTGAAGAGAGGGTTCATTTTTCCTCCATCCATTGCAAAATCAGGTAGCCATTTGGGCTGTTTTGACAATAGGAATTCAAGGTCTGAAAAGTCACAGATTTACAATTCTAAGAACTAAGTATCTGTCTAAAAAAAAATAAAAATCCGTCAAGTAAATTACCAATGCAACCAACAACTTATTTATACTGTCCTAATCAGAAGCAGGCACAGCCTTTATTTAAGTAGCAGAGTTCTGTAGACGTGACACAACTGATGCAGCACTTTCATTTTTCCCCAGGACTCTCAAGCCCATGAGTGTGCTGGTAGTAAAAAGCCACTTCAATAAGTAGCCATATTGTGTGAGATTCAGCCTGAGATTAAGACACCTACATCTGTGTGTCTATAGTTGCACTAGGTATATAAATTATTATAATAAATGGAAATCTAGTCAGTGTACTCAGTGGAATGTAGTGTTTTATTTAATCAGAAAATACACACCTTGGACAGGACATAATAGTTGCCTATATGCTGTTTGTTGGCAGTTGAGGTGTTCTTCCCTGTCTTCTAGTTTCTGTGCCAGAATGGCATGGTCTCCTGTAGATTCTAATTTGCCAATGCCATGCAGATGTCTCATTTGATCTAGAGCACCTCTACCCAACCCCTACCTTGCGGTCAGCCAAATCACTCTGTAACCTGCACTGACAGGATTAGTGAGGTATGGGGAAGATTCAGTTGCCCCTGCACAGTTTGGGTTGGTGCAGTTGTGTTGGATCATAACATACGGCTTTGCAACACCTTGATTTGTCTGCCAGAAGAGCCTCTGCACTCCTGCCACTGCCATAAAAACATCCTGGGTGATTTCATACATCAGTGCCATGTAGAGCTGAACTGTGGCCTACAGGTCCCCAACTTTAATGGGTATTTAGATACCTATAAGTGTCTAAAGCTATAGGCTACAATACAGAGACATCTGCATTTTGGTGTCTTGGAGCTGAATCTCACCTAAGACTTCGTTACGACTGCCGAGTCTTCCTGCAGTAGTACTGTATACTGTTCATTGCAATAGCTTTTGAGATGAGGAATGAATGACAAATTTAGTTTAAATTGTTAGATGTTCTGAAAAAAAGCGTTAAAGACAGTTTTCCCCTTCTGGCAACTCTAGCCATGATGTTCTGAGGCGGCTTAGTACTACTTACTTTTGCTCTTTACCTGATTACAAATTGCTTCAAAGTCTCTCTCAAAGCAAAGCCAACAAAAAATCTAAGAAAAGTCTAACTCTATAAATCATTTCTGAATGAAGATACATTTCTATTCATATACAAAATGACAGAAAGAAAAAGAAAAGAACAATGGAAAATCAAGCTGAGGAAGAGAAAACTTTTCAATGTCAGTTTTCTCCATATCGCATCACACATTGAAAGTGCTGCCATTTATCCAATTTCAGGTCTACATAGTTGCCTGTCAAGTACTACGCAGAGTAACCATTTGTATGCTTTTCAACATGAGCATGACAGCTAAATTTTATTTGATTCTGTAAAGCTTATGGATATATTTCAACTCTTCATCTGTATTTTCCTATGAGCAAAGATTCTTAACGAAAGACAGATGTGATTGTGCATTTAATCGACATTTGATACAATTTTATTCATATTAGAAGCAGTAGTTTGCAGATGGCTTAAACAGAGGTAAAGGGAAGGGGGAATGAAGTAAAAGAAGTTAAGAAATTGATTTCACAAGTGAAATAAATAACTAGTACAGGGCTACTACTGAACCTTCCAGAGCTTTAAGTGATGAGGGAGAGTGCAAGGGAGAAAGGATGCTGGATCTTGAAAGCTAGCAAAGTTACAGATTCTTAAATTGGTGTTTAACTATCAGAAAATGAAAACCTCTTTTCCAAAAGTGCTTTTAGAGTCCAGGTATGCTTGATCTAAAGAATACTGGAGTTTGTGCATGCCACCCTGTAAGATTGGAAGCTGTGAGGCTAGCTTAATCCCTTCTGTCCACTTAGATAATATTATGGGTTCATTCATAAGTGATGGAGTGCAAAGAGTAGCCAACAGAAAGCAGCAAGCAAAAGGAACTTTTACAGGAACTGCAAATGGATGGAGAAAAAAAGCACAACTAATTTTAGAAACAGCAAAGGAGGATTACCAGTGCCAAGAAACACTGAGGTAGCAGCTTCAGGAAGATCCAAAGGAGCTTTGGTTCTACTTCAGCCAGCAGTTTCTAATTCAAAAGGAGTTTTAGCAAAGTAGTGATGACAAAAAAACATCAAGACAAAGTACCCTTAGTGAAGAGAAAGAAGTGCTGAAGCAAGGGTGATCAAACAAGCAAGAATAAGCGTGTCTCGGTTATGACATCACAACCTGGGTAGGGAAATATTTCGATTCTCTTCTAATTAACATATATACCGAATTATAATATATCATTAATTATAATTTACCAGCATCTTTCAAATATTATATAATTCAATACCTTTCATGAATTAAAATGCCTATTAAAAGAAATGAATACATATAACCTGCATGACAATGTACTTATATGAAGCTAAGAGTTTTCCACAGTTGCATGTACCTCAGTAAATTTCCTTTGTTCTGCATAAGCCAATTTAAACATTTTCAGAGGTGTTTGCAAAACTGAAGCCTTAAAGAGAAAATTAGGCAAAATATGATAATTAATGAAATTAAAACTATGTTTATGAAAGATTATATAATACCCTAGTTTTTCTGTTCAATGTTTTGGGTTTTTTTCATATGCAGCTAGATTTTAAGACTTTGCATTTTAAGTCTTCTTTTCAAATGTCTAGGTGACAGTAACTTCAGACATTACACTGAAGCTAGGCCACGTGAGGCTGCCTTGTGAAAAAGAATCTTAAAAAAATAAATTCATACATTTAAGAGAACAGAAGGGAATAAGATTTAGTTATTTCATATCCTGCCTGAAAAGTGGCCACAAGACTTGTTTATTTTCTTTTATTTGAATAACACAACTAACAAGTACTTTTTTCAGATTCTAATAGGTATAAACATGGGGGTTATGGTACTAGGGAGCCAAAGGGAAGCTTCACATGTGACCTCTGTGACAAGAGGTCAGGGACTGCCCCATGCTGGTCACAGTTGGTTCCACCTGGCTTTGCAGTGGACCCACCACAGGACACAAGTGAGCTCATCAGCAGAATTTGTGGCATCTGTGAAAATATCTTTAAGAAAAGGCTGTAAACACTGAGAGGTAAGGAGAAGGTCAGAGCACAGGTGCTCCATTACAGAGCTCGTAACACCCTTAAAGGGACTGGAGCTCACAGATAAACCACACCAGAGCCGGTTCTTCCCTAAAAAGACTGCAGCCCATCGTCAACCCACATCAGAGCTGAGGAAATGAGTAAGAGGGAAGGAATGGCAGAAGAGTGAGACATCAAGAATAGCAGAAAGAAACTCCTACATCTTGACCTGAACCTCCTGCACTGCCTGTCACATCACCAAAGAGACAAAGTATAATCTGTGGTGGTGTAGACAAAGGAGAAAGAAAGATAAATGGAATGAAGTTAAGCCTGAAAACAGAAAGAGGAACGGTTTCCTTAATTCTTTAAATATTTGTCTTTGTTTCCCAGCACTCAAATCAGTAATTAAATGTTTTAAATTAAGACTGGTTTGCCCAGGATAGTAGTCGATGAGTGATTTTCTCTTTCTTCATTTCAACCCACAAGCTTTCTCGCTCTTGTTCTTCCTGTTTTACACCCTGTTCTGCTGTGGGGGTGGAATGAGAGAGCAGCTGTGGGGATGCTTCACTGCTACTCAGGATCAAACCACCACCCAAATATACTAGCACAAAATGTGCAGTTGTGCAAACAAAACCAGCAAGCCAAGGGAGTGAATAGGTGAAAAGAGTACTGAAGTGCCATGTAGTGATGGAGTAAGAATTACGCAATGTTATGAAGTTCAGAATTTGGAGTCTGGATCCTTCAGAAGATTCAACAATAGAATAAAGAAAGTTAAGTAGGTGAAGTGGTAAGAAATTACTAATTCTGGTTACAGTAGTACTACGTAGGAAAAATTAAGTTTCAAGGACAGAAGTCAGCAAGAAGTTACACTAATATCTATGTTAATTAAGCAGAGGAAAGAGTGGGTTTTCACAACAGTTAGTACAGTGTAGTACAGTGATAATATAGGCTATTAAAAGGATTGACACCCTCTCAAAGTGATGCAGAAATAAACTCCTGAAAAGAAAAACAGGCACATGTATCTGTACTAGATGGCTCTTTGGAATACTTTTGTTTAATTTTCATCAGTTATCTGGCAGCTTTTGTGGTAACTCATGTCAGTGGACCAGTAAAATTACTGTTTGAAAATGGGCTTAAGAGAAAGGCTTAAAGGTGTCTGTAATTGAAAAAAAAAAAAAAAAAAAGGTTTCCGTTCTTAAAAAACTGAAATGTTTTGTGCTATACATTTTTTTTTCTAAACATATGAAAGATTTTTAATAGGATTATTAAATTTCCTCACACTCTCTCCTTTATCCTACCATCAACCCAGACACACTCCTCACTATTACCTGACAATGCATTTTTCCATTTTCTACAATCAAGGTTAATTTTTAATGATCGTATCTGGGTGTGTATGCACATTGAATGCTTCTTCATGCTGAAGTATTTACTGCCTGCAAATTTTTTTGAACCGTTGTAGAAGATATTTTCTTCATTTTAAGCACGGTGGGCTACTGCACCATTTCACAACTTAATGCAGAGTACACTTTAACATACATTCAGCAATATACCATTAAAAATTAGATGATCAAACCAAATAATGGTAAAAAAAGCATAATGTAATCACTACAAACTTAGGTGGTAAAGAGAAATATAAGATGCATAACATATTTAAATATCCCACACCTACCAAATCACATGTTTATATGACTTAACGGAAAACACATGTTGAAATAAACAAAATTCTCCTCTCTTTCATTACATAATACCTCACACTTTTTCAGGAAAGTAAGTATGTGTGGATACAGTTTGTTCTTCTTTTCTCAGTAGCTAAAAAATGAACATCTCAACAATTCAAATTACTTCACAGAAACCACAAAAATAGTTATCACATGGTTTCTCAATTGTGGGCTAGGATCTAATAAAGTCTTTTAACAGTCCCCTAAGCTAATGATTCCCTAGTAAGAAGTGTGGTTTATTGCATTTGGTATGAAGGATACCATGCAAAAAACGAACCAGTGACTTTCGTCGACAGTTATAGCAGCCCTGGAGCTACAGTAGGAAGGCTCCTTTTACCTAAATTCAGTCAGAATACACATTCCAGAACATCTATGAACTTGGGAAGTCTAAATAAAGATATACAATATTTGCTGAAATACTAATCAAATTTCCTCTGTTCTTGTTTAGAATATGTTATCTGAGGCAGTAACACAGAGTTCTAAAAAGCTTTCTATTATAAAAGTTCAATTACATAAATAAATTAGTCTTTTATTAGTTGCACATTTTGCATTAGTTAATTAATTTCATCAGATTCTGCTGATCTCCTCCTATGTTAAATTTCCTATAGAGAACTGTAAAAGAAATTCCTGACATAAATCTAATTTGAAATACCATGGTTTTTTTCATCAGAGAAATGGAAAAGCACAAAAGCACAAAAAGGATTACTGTTCCCTGAAGATCCATTAATACACTATAGATATTGAAAAATATTTACAGTAATGCTTGTGAAAAAGCAGACAGTATTACCATATACTAATGAAGCTTAGTTTTCATTAGCGCTTCCTCATTATAACAACCTTATTCCAAATGTTGATATTCCCAAGTTAATGCTTCATATGGTTTCACTCTTACTCAAAATAATGCTTGTTCATAAAAACAGTGGATAAGAATCTTATAGGTTAACTAAACCCTTAATAGCACAATGCATTCAGAAATAGGTAGTAAGAGATAATAATGATTAAATGCTACATTAGTATATAGACACTTACTCACTGTTTTACAAACAAGACTTACACAACCATAGAGGCAAATATATATTTTAGTGATAAAAACATTCTTTCTGTATCTGTTACACAATATCTTTCAGAATATTAGGACCATTTTAAAACCTAAGTACTTACATGGGATAAACTGAAGTAGATATCTGCTTTAACTTTCTTACAACTGTATTTAAACACACTAGATAATACACTATCCATACTCTAACATACTGTAGTTTGATATAACAGCTTGCACAGCTGAACTTATCATTTATGAAAATAAAAACTGTGCCTTTATGAGGATTTTTTAAAACGGCCCTTCCCTTTTTCTACACAACTTTAGCCACTTTTTTTTTCTTAACAGAAAAAAACACAACAAAAGAATATATTTTTAAATGTACCTTGGTAGTGAGCACTAAATCCACGATATCGGTGATTGCTGTCTGTTACAAAATGCAGTCTGAGCCAGTTTTTGTTGCTGATAACTGGAGGAGGTATATTCATTCCAGAGAGCCTAAATTAAAACAAACAAATAGAAATCATTATTAAAAGATTAAAAAGTGATCAGGGCTGAAGATCAGTAAATTTTGATAAATCTTTGATAAAGGTTTTATATAGAAAACTTTTTTTTTTCAAACACGTATTCATTGACATGCCCTCTGTGAGAATTGTTACTTATCAATCAATTTGAGTCAGCTGTTTAGGTTTTGTCCCTTCCCAGCCTCTTGTCTATCCCTGGCTTACTCACTGCGGGGACACAGCAGGGGGGAAGAAAGCCCTGATGCTGTGCGAGCACTCATCAGCCATAGCCAAAACACTGGTGCCTTATCAACTCTGCTTTAGCCACAAATCCAAACCACAGTACCATATGGGCTTCTATGAAGAAAATTAACTCTGAACAACTAGACCCAGTATACAAAATTATCTGGATTTTTTTGTTAATTTTCTGGGGTTTGTTTGCTTGTTTGTTTGTTTGTTTGTTTTTTAACATCAGGGTGGCACTCCAGTTACTGAAGTCTTTCATCTTGACTTGCTCATTAAGCAGGTCTGAATTAGAGGTATTTCTTTTTTTATTAGATAAGAAGTTATAGTTAGAAAGAAAGTGAATAAGCTTTAGATAAGCAATCCTTCCATCAAGCCAAGATGTATTTCTCACCAAAACCAGAAAGACAAGTCACATCTCCAGAATGTCAATATACTTATCTATGACCTTCCATTTATTTCTAAAGAGAGCTCTTCCTGTAGTTATAATAAAATACTAATCAACAAGTACACCATTTTATGTTCAGACATAGCAGATTCCTCTTCTATTTTGAAAGAGAAAAAGAAAGGAAGGGAAAGGGAAAGGGAAAGGAAAAGGAAAAGGAAAAGTCTATAATGAAAGAGGTCATAAAGCTATTCAGGCCATCCACAAGTGAGAGAATGACAGAAGTTCCTTGCTTTTACAAAGCACTTTTCATCCAACCTTTGAAGTGGTTTTTCAAAATGCAATAATGTCATTATCAATATTGTTATCTTCATTTTACAGACAAACTCACGCACATAGAGGGAGAGCAACTTCAATCACCTAGCTGACCAGCAACTAAAAGAAAATTGTAAGAAAAAACCTGCATGCTCAGGGCTCTGGCTTTTACAACTAAAATCAAATAAGCATTACCCGCTGAATGGCTGCACATCACCTTTTGAAATGCACAGTCCTTGCCTACCCGCCTTTATTCAACTAGAAACTTTTGCTTTGAGTTTTCTTTAAAAAGGCATTTTTTTCTGTTTCAAGTAGAAACAAATTTGATAATTTTAAATTCTCTTTTTATACAGTGAATTTTATACAGTGCTCTGTACTGAAATAGGACTTCACTTTTATTTTAGTGTTAAGTGGCTCTTTTAATCTGTATTATAAAAATCTTTGTAGTAAAGTTAGACGAATATGAGCATTTAGCAAATACAAGTGATACATACAAAACTAAGAAAATTAAATCAAAATATTTTACCATCTAAATAAAATATTTTGAGTCTATTCCACTTCATATCGTGTCCACATATTCTCATTAGACATATCAGTTTCTTAAAAAATGTATCTCTGAAAGTAAACTTATTACATTAAGTGTTTAGATTATCACCAGTAATAGAGCAAAGCTTCAACCAGACAGAACAGTGGTGTCCTTCTATTCTTTGCATAACTGGCAGTGTATACCCTTGTTCACAACAGCATTTGCCCATCTGAACTTTAAACTACTTCCCAAGAACTATTTTGTGGCTTAATGCTTGTTTCAGGGTTTAGAATTGTCCTAGCAGTATGCAATGGAATAGCTAGCTAAAATAGTAATGCAAATTTACAGTAAGTTCAAGAAACTAATTGCAAGTGCTCGGAGACCAACTTTTGTTCTTTGCTTCTTTGTCCTCATACAGTGCCTAGACCTAAATTTGATCTCAATCCTGACTTGGAGCTAATAAGCTTGGAGCTGATCGTCTCAGGCTGTGAAAATTAATGGATTTTTTTAGATGCAGAGGCGAGATTCAATTTCTGCTTATGGCAAAAAACCCAGGGAAGATGCATGCCTCATTTGATAGCAGCTCCTCCTCTAACATATCACAGAATCACAAAATTGTAGGGGTTGGAAGGGACCTTTGGAGATCATCTAGTCCAACTTCCCTGACCAAGCAAGTTCACCTAGAGCAGGCTAGACAGGAACACATCCTGGTGGGTTTGGAATATCTCCAGGGAAGGAGGCTCCACAGTCTCTCTGGGCAGCCTGTTCCAGTGCTCTCTCACCCTCAAAGTAAAGAAGTTCTTCCTCATCTTCCATTGAGATGGAACTTCCTGTGTTCCAGCTTGTGTCCATTGCCCCTTGTCCTTGTCACCAGGCACCAATGAGAAGAGTTTGACCCCATCGTTTTGACACCCACGCTTTAGCTATTTATAAGCATTGATGAGTTCCTCTCTTAGTCTTCTCTTCCTCAAGTTAAACAGACTCAGGTGTCTCAGCCCTTCGTCATAAGAGAGGTGCTCCATCCCCTTGATCATCTTTGTAGCCCTCCACTGGACTCTCTCCAGTAGTTCCCTGTCCTTGAACGGAGGAGCCCAGAACTGAACACAATACTCCAGATGGGGCCTCACCAGGGCAGAATAGAGGGGGAGAGTGACCTCGACCTGCTGGCCATGCTCTTTTTAATGCACCCCAGGAGACCATTGGCCTTCTTGGCCACAAGGGCACATTGCTGCCTCATGGTCAACTTGTTGTCCACCAGGACTCCCAGGTCTCCCTCTACAGAGCTGCTTTCCAGCAGGTCACCCCCTAACCTGTATTGGTGTATGCGATTATTCCTCCTTGAACACTATTCATATATATATTCCTCCCTAAATATTATTCATATATATATGAACACATTATTTTAATTTAAAGCATAATTCTCTTTAATGTGTGATAGCCTCTTACTCACTAAATGCATTCTTGGCTTCTTCAAAGGGAAAGATTTCTGTATCATTTTATGATTTGAGATAAACCCTGGAGTAAGCTTCTGTACAAATCTCCCTTCCCTGTAACACTTGGGTTGGAGGGCTGGGGAGGGAGTGGCTAAGACCAATAAAACAAACTGGAAAGCATCAATAAATAGATCAAATGGCACTATCTTGTCTTGTATAAAACGAATATTGGAGCTTTCATTCATTCTTTCCCTTAGTAATCTTTTTGAATAAAAATGATACATTGAATAGTATGTGTGATAGCTTTGCAAACCACAACCAAGAAAACTCATGCTATCTATTCTATGGATTTCAAAAATTTCAATTAAAAAATTATCTAGAATATTTTTTTTTGACTTGGAGACTATGTTCTTAACCTTGAGTTATGATCCTCCTTCTACTGGACCAGAAGTCCAGTTTTCTATGGTTTTATCCCTTAAAAAATTTTCTGTGGGTTTGTAGTATCAGTGTATTTACAGACTTTGAAAGGTATTGATGAGCTTATTCTGAAACCAATTCATTCATTCCTTCAAAGATAAAACTCAGGACATCTTATTCAGACTTTTTTAACTGTGCAGGACTGACCGAAACATCAAATTTAGGGTAGTATTTCTGTTGTGCTCGACAATTGTTCTCAAAAGACTGGCAAACAGAGTAGCTGTTTCTGCCTGTCTTTTAGATTACAGATGAGATGGAAGCCAAAAGCCTAAAAACTCAACATAAAAAACATTAATTAAAGCTAAATGTCAGGGGTTCTCTTGCCTACCTAAAGGCAGAGAAACAGATTTTTCCTGTTCATCCAGTACTCAACACTCATTTTTCTCATTATTTCATTAGTGTGTACACAGTTGCTAGATCAGGAAGTCATCCTGATTGCCCCACGTTATTATAGCATTACCTTGAAATTGTGCCAGAGGTGGATGAGCAAGTGACCTTCATAACACTGAAAAAAATTGCTTCCATTCTCAGGGTAAACCAAATTTCTTTTGGGGCTCTGAGGAATGCACCTAGCTCCACCATAAATCACTTCTAGATTTTCAGTTGGTTTAGTGCTGTTAGAGATGATGATCAAGGCACATTTAGAGTCAACTGTATTTGTAATAAAGAAAGTAACTTTTAAGTGATTTTTTAAGTGAAAAATGAAACCTCCTTAAATAATTGACTAATAGGGTTGTGTAGGTACTATTTTGGAGGAAGACTTTTGAAAGAATAACAGTTTAAAGGCAGTGCTGTTTCCATGTTTTCCCAACCATGTGATCTGAAAATAGAGTATGTTTAAGACCACTTTCCAAATTTTTAAAACTATGATAATATCCTCTTTCCCTCAGGCACTAATATAAATGACAAAATGTTTGACTGGCACTACAGGGTCTAAAATCTCCTTCAAATACTTGGTTTAGAATGGTTTTATACTGTGGAAACACACTAGCTGATCTAGATGATGAGATCTAGATGAATGATAAGGATTAATTTCAGTTAGAGAACATATAAAATCTAATTTTTTTCAGCTTAAGAAATTTACTTAAAATCCTAGATCCAAGGACTTTGGATGGTGATGTTAAAAAAAAATAAATTAAAAAAAAATTAAAAAAAATAGTGCTATGAGATTGCAAAAAGAAGGGGTGAATGGATAAGGAAGTTCTCATGTTAGTATTAGTTAGTATTGTATTAGTTAGTATTGGTATTATTTCTTGTATTAGTATATCTTTTTTTTGGCATCCACCCCTCACCTCTCTCCCACAGAATTGCCAGTCATTTTGCATGACCCTGTAAATATACCACTCCAAGGAGCAACGGTTTCATACTAGTTGGTATGTAAAAACTAGGCATTTCATGTAGTCATCTGACAGGTTCAAGCCAGTAATACTGTCCCTAATACAAAATATAGAGAGTGTAATCAGAAACACTGCTTATGGTGTCTCCTGATTATTTTTTTTTAAAATATATGTTGCCTGTTAAGAACAACATTTATCTGGGAAACTGAACATTATCAGTTTAATCCTTGTTTCAGACAAAGACTTAGGAATCAAAAAATGTCACTAAAATTCATCATCCTTGACACAAGATGACAAGTAGAGAGAGAGGAAGTCTAGATACAAATATGTGTATTAATTTATGTGTACTTTCTACCATTTATATTACAAATGTGCGATTCTGCAAAAAGATCAAAGTATTCATTAAGCCAGAAGGAAAATTAAAAGTGTTCTAGCCTGCAAAGGTTAGAGTGTATGCAGAAGACACAAAAAAAGAAACCTCAGAAACCTCAGCTCTCCAACTATCTTCCAAGATTATTTATGCTTTTTCTGACACCCAAGTTCCCCAATGAATCTGGATTTTAGGGGTACACACAGCCTCTGGCAGAGAGACTTCCAGTTCTGAAGATCCATGCTAATCATTTGTCTAAGGAAAGCATCCTTCTTGGCTTGTGTTAATAGGATGAAGACCCATTTTTATAATAATGAGTTGTTCTGATTTATTTATTTATAATTTTATTACCAAATAACTCTAATATCAAATTAATATTTATGATATGAAATTATGGCAGTCGGTAAGATCTAAAGAAACATTTTCATTCCGGTTAAACCTTTAATTGAAGCCTAAAAAGCACCCTGCTTGTGTCACTTATTGGCCAGTCAGCTGCTTAGCTGTTTTGCCAGCTGGTGAGCCTGGGGTCTCAGTGCTGCACGGCTGCCAGGATAGCAGCGGGCCCCCAACTGCCTTGTTATTCAGCTGTTGGGCTCGGCTGAGCCTTTTAGCTCTCTTTTTCTGTTTTGCCACCCAGTCAGTACCAAAATCATATAATCAATCGTAGAATGGTTAGAGTTGGAAGAGACATTAAGGATCGTCAAGTTCCAACCCCTCCCACCAGACCAGGTTGCTCAAAGCCCCATCCAGCCTGGCCTTGAACCCCTCCAGGGATGGGGCATCCACAGCTTCTCTGGGCAACCTGTTCCAGTGTCTCACCACCCTCACAGTAAATGTTCTCTTTCAAACCACCGGAAATTTCATAAAGTCACATATGATACCGATATCCAGAATTTCATTTTAAAAAGCCCTCAAAACAGATAAGTTGCTTTCTGGTTAGCTTTACTATACGCTACATTGTTCTAGCTAGCTATTAAATTTCATTTGCACATTGCTCTGTGCTGATTAAAGTGAAAACTGCACTGTAGCATGTATTCAGAATAAGAGGCAAAATCCTACACCTTTTGGTTAGAAAACATTAAATCTTTCTGCACTGCCACTGTGAACTTCAGCATGAAACACATTTTCCAACAGCCATAAAGTGACTTAAGCAGTTACAAATATCTTATTACAAATGTAAGTATACTTTAGTTTGATGCTTGGTTTTTGGAAGGTAGAGGTTTAGTTATCTGTCCTTTTTGCCACAGCTACTTTTTTGTATAATACTATTACCTAATGATGCAAGACAAAATAGCTCATTTATTTAAATTCTTACCCTGTAACTAATTGTTAAGCAATATAGAGACAACAACCTTTCACTGTTTACATATTTAAGAATATACCTATTACTGGAAGAGGTCTTACTGAACAATTGAAACAAAAATAAGGCTGTAAAACACATTTCCTAGCAGCTATTTTGCATAGTATATTCTGCCTATAATTAGGTTTCTCTGTAATAATAATAATAATAAATGTGAAAAGTAAACTACAAGTTTATTGTCCAAAGCATGAGAGAACTTCACCCTAACCATTTACATATGCTCAGAGTAAAAGACTAGTTTTGTTAATTTTTTTTTTTAAAGAAACTAATATCTAGTTAAGTTCAGCTATCAGATCAATTATTCATTAACACTTCTATCCTTGACAGCTACGGGTTATACTTAAGATGATGCTAACTAACCACATGCTGATATCAGCTGAGTTCTAACTAAATTCACAGTTCCTAAAATCTGATCTTTATAGTTCATGATTTCTATGGGATTGTTCCCAGAAAGTAGATTTGCAAGCTGACAGAATTTATAATGGCAACTGGCAGAAAATGAATGCTTATTCTGCTCATATAACCACCCCATTTCTAATGTCAATTTATCTTCTCAGCAAATTATAAAGCGGTTCACCATTACCATAATGCATTGGCAGTCCAGCCCACTTCTGTGCCAGCTACTATTCCAAGCATTGCTACACTGCATCATCTACAATATTTCACTAAAATTCAAAGAAAAACACCATATCTACCATAAAAGGAATGCAGCTGTCTCATCTCTTTTTATAGTTCAAAAGATGTAGGTCCCACCAAAACTGCACAGAATCCTGCATAGCAAATTTAAGTCAACAGACAGAAGGCTTTATTTTTGCAGTTGCCTGTCATGAACTCTTAGAAATGTTCATGGGTAATTTTCAGATCACCGGTTGTGAATCTCAGATTTAAAGTATTTCACTACTATGTGTAGTCAACAACAATTACAGTAGATAGTCTGTTATCTGATGTAAAATGTATTTGAAAAAAAAAATAAATTGCTTGCTGAAATAGTGCACTTCTGTTGCTAATCAAGGCATTAATAAAAGTGTAAGGCTACATATGTAGATGTGGCAGTGAAGTTCCCATCTTTGCATTTTATTTGGTTTGAGACTGCGTAAATCACAGTTTACAGAAGAAATAGGGCACTAACATTTTTGAGAATCAAAATTTTACTCTTCTTGCACTTCATTACAACATCATGCTTCCATCCTTTTCTTTTCTGCACTGTTTAGGTGGTAATTTTCAAAAATCTCTCTGCTTTAGGCTAACTCTGATCCAGTGAAGTCAATCAGTATTTTATTCTCTTTCAAAAATCTAACACATAATTTCCACCTTATGTTGCAAAGTGGAATTCAGGATTGGTTTGTTTGAGTTTTTTAAAAGGTCAGCACACATCCTCCATTTCCTCCTTAAACATACTGACATATCATAAAATACTATAAATTTACTTTAATATTTGAAATGCACACTGGCAGCTTGTTCTAATCTTGACAAGCAGTTTAAAAATTCCTGTCCTGTTCATGTACCAAAGTAGTTTTAATTACTACAAATTTTCTAAAACTATAGTTCTTACAAACATTAATTTAAACTGTCTGTTTCTTTAAAGCCAGGTGACAAATAAATGAGGATTAGTAGAAAACACAAATGATAAGACAAAAATTCTTCATTTTATACAAATTTCACAGATATGGTATTCCTCATCCTTACAGAAAAGGTGACCAAACTATTTAACAACTACTTTCATTAACACTGCTGTTTTCTTTTTCACACATTGCTTATCTGCAATGATTGTCTTTGTCATCTTGTTTAGAAGTGGCTCAGAATCTTATTCTGGTTTAGTCAGGTATAATACAGTGTATAATAAACAAAAAAAAAGAAGTAATTTAGACAGGATATGGGTATGAAAAGAGACAAAGAGTGCCCAGATTGCAAAGGTCCAGTCAAAGCTCGAAATCAGATCAGTGAACAAACGTGTAAAAACGTCAAGGAAGGATATAGACACTACAAAATACGCACATAAAGGGTAGGAAATAAAAGAGTCAAATAGGTAGTCCTCACTCTATTTAAGTGCCTAGTTCTATTTTATTATGTTTGAATCTGTATTGAATGGTAGCAGAATTTAAGCTTTGTGTGTTACTTATCTATTTGGAGCAGAAATCAGTGACATCAAATCAGGTAGTCCTTTAATAAAAATAATTTATTTGCAAAACGTGCATTTTAATTTTGAAGAAAAATCATTAAGTAACATGTATTCAAGCTGTGCTAATACAAGCCTTAGTTTAGGCATTAAATGTAGTCTAAAATATTCCAAATGGATTTTTATTTTTAATTGGAAAATGCAGTAAAGTCTTTCACACACAACTTTTTCATGAAGCAGATGGTTCCTACATTTCCTCACAAGCTACCCCATCTACTGCTGAAGCACTGCTGAAACCCATTCTAGGCTAACAGGGATCTCATCACTCATACATATGCAGTAAACGATATTAAGTGCTTGTTTTGCTGCTAACTGCAACTGTGTGAAATCTTTCTCATCAGTATTATTTGCTTCTTGAAATAAAACTGCGATATAAAAAGCTTGATTTAAAAAAAAGGTAAAGGTTTCATATATTTTGATAAGGCCCATCATGCATTATCCATGTACATGTCCATACAACTGGGGTTTAATAATTACATAACATAATACAAATACTACAAAAATGATAGGCTGAGGACTTTGTAAGACTAAGCATTTTATGTAACTGAGAAGTTTGAAGCTAGATATAGCCTTGATTGTCATTCTCATATCTCAGAATTGCAGACAAATGACTGACAAAAAGCTATTTTTTATTTTTAGAACAGTAAATTATAACTCTTCAATTTTAACCTAATGAGCTATTTAGAACTTAACTAAGGTTTTAGGTAGAAAATCCACTGTAATCACTTATTTCTGATTTATAAAACAAACAAATGAAAACTTAAATTAGCCAATGTTTGGAAAGAAGGGGAAAAAACCTACATTATGTCATCTTGAAAAAAACACTTGTTCTGGAAAGTGCTTTAACTAGCTATTGATTAATTTTAGAGTTATTCAGCTACAGGAATAAAAATAATTCACCCTATGACTCTTTGTCAAGTTCATTATGAATGTCTGGAAGACTGAAAGAAAGAGTCTTTGTTTTAAAAATGTCAGTGTTGAAATACATGAAAGCCCTATCATGCTTTTACAATGTTGGAAGAAGTTCAATTTTGAAGTAAAGTTATTGTCATATAAAGCAAATCTATGAGAAACCACTGCATGACCATTAAGGACTGAATAAAGATCCGACTGATGATTAATGAAAATTTGTAGTACAGTGGATATGAAATGCTGAAAAGTGCCAAGATTAAGAAATGCTTTTTAACTTCAGAAGTAGGTTGCATCTTATAGATGTTCATATGTCAAAGATTTTCCAACTAATCTGTTGACTTGGCAGAATAATGAAGTATGATGAAAGGTAAAAGCAGACTTCCAAACACACATAATCTGAAATATTAGTCTATGATATAAGTAATGTGGTGTTTGTGACACGAGTAATAAACAGAATACTCATGGACAGTGTTGCTGTCCCGATTGCCTGATGTGATTTTCATCTAGATGTCAGGGACTTGGAAGGAGTCATTGTTCATAAATACCTCATATAAAAAATGACCTCATGCTTACAACCCATTTTTCCTGAGTAGTTCATAGAATCAATATAAATACATATTAGCTTCACCTGGGCTGCACATGGTGGTTGAAGGATGAGTCTTTCTATCATACAAACTGTGATAATTTGCATAGCTCCTTGGTGTAACTGAGGAGAGCAAGCCATGATCAGGGAAGTCAGCAAGGAGCGGAGGCTGACAGGTTTGAATGCACCCCTGAGAAGATACAGACCTCACTTGAACAGGCTGTGCAGATGAGGCCTCCCACAAAGAGACTCATCCTGGTGCCCAGAACCTATAATATGGTGAACACCAAGACCCACCACCGGATTTGTTTT
Organism: Calidris pugnax; assembly: GCF_001431845.1. Taxonomy (NCBI): domain Eukaryota; kingdom Metazoa; phylum Chordata; class Aves; order Charadriiformes; family Scolopacidae; genus Calidris; species Calidris pugnax. The sequence goes on from NW_015094509.1 coordinate 15,536,263, forward strand.
CCTGCACATGCTAAAGCAAACCTATCTCTTTGAAGAGATAGGGCACAGTCTCTTTCAAGAACCTCAAATCTGAGGGCCTTGGCTGAAAAGCTGTGGACTCTGGATTGGTATAAGGATAAATATGATTATGTGAATGTTTTTCCTAGAATTCTGCACATTTCTACCCTCTATTTTCACAGCTATATTAAATAAAACTGAATTGAATACAACTTGCATCTGATCAATTCCATCTTTGGGTAACAGTCAAACTGAATAACTGAGACCATTATCTGTGATAGGTTTACACAGTTTTCCTCTCTTAAAATGTTGTCGACACCTTACTATTTCATAACTGGTTATTTTCTCCACTTTTTTTTTTTTTCCCTAATTCTATATAGCAAATTATTATACTTACAAGTATACTGCCTGAATACGGGAAGGAAGCTTGTTGAGTCTTTCTGGTGTTAATAAATGAACCAAAAAAAAACCATTACATCTGGTACTACAACTTGATATTCAAAAGACCACATATGCAGTAGTATTGTATAGCTTATTACACACAAAATCTTGTTGGGACAGCAGAGAACACCCCAAATATGGAGCCAAAACTCACAGCTAGTCCAGTTAATGTTTTAATGGCTAAAAGTCTAAATATCGAAAAGACTCATTAATAATACTAGTAACTTCTTTAATTCAAGATACCTTCCTAATATCTATCCCATTTCTCTGGTGTTATGTTCACCCTTTCAGTGTCCCTCTGTGCCCTGAGATCAGCAGCTCATTCTTTCCCAAACAGAAGGGGAATTATTGTTAGTCATCAGTATCCTGAGGTCATCCCTGGAAAGTTGTTAATGACAAAACTCCTCTTCCTCAATAAAATGCCCCTTCCTTCACCTTGAATCATTTTTGGGCTATTTGATGTTTTCTTAACTGGGCATGGTTTTTTCTCATTGGTTCCAAGGCTTCCCCAGCCCCAATTTACATAGAAGGCAAATACGTGTTACGCAGCAACTGCCTAGGGTTGTCAGACCTTTACTGGACATGATAGTCGCATAGTCATTTGACCAGTAGGCAATGGTCAGAGCTCAAACAATCTAGAACCATCACAGGTCAAGACACCTCAGAAGTGTCCTAAGACAATCCCTCTGGCAGATCAGTACAAAGCCTGTGCCAACTTAGCAGTAATTAGAGAAAAGTCATATTTACTGGGCCACCAGTTGATATCAGTATTGCCAGCTTCACACTAAAGAATCTTGAAGGCATAGGAAATAGGAAGAAAAGAGTACTTCTTCCTACAGCTAATTGTCGTTTAACTTCTCTCCATAATCCTTAGTACTTCATATAACTACAGTAGTTAAAATGAAAAGCACGTATAGATATGCAATATTCAAACTGGTAAAAGACACTAATTATATTTTCTGTACAGCTTAAAGGGAAATTGGCATACGACTCTGGCTGGAGATAAAGTTTAAAATATAAGTCAAATTACTCCCACTCTGCAGCAAAATTAGGTACCCCATGGGTCTTATTAGAAAAAGTACTTTTAGAATCTGAAAGTTTTCCTGAGTATCTGCCTCTCTAGCTACTCATAGTTAGATATTAAATCCAAATGCAAATGTATCTTAAAAGAGATGTTCCTTAATATTAAAATAAAAATTCAGAATGCTGGGATGTTAGACCTGAGTCAATTAGTTATGTTATTTCATTTTTTTTAATGGTAATAATAAGACAGTGCAAGTCCTGAAACACCTTTAAAGAATAACTCATCAGTACAAAGTAAGAGGATACAAATTAAGCAGCTCTACTCAAACTATAGGTGATTATTTTCTGAGAGCTGACTCCTTATTTCCTACTTTCTCCCTCTGTAGATGTATCAAGGTAGATAATGAAATCTGTCAGAAAAGGCTACTCCTATTGCATAACTTAAATATAATTGCTGTCAAGGAATCCATCCAGATTACTCACAGAATCATTCAACTCAGTTAGTTTCCACCTTATTTTTTTATAAATTAATGTTTTGCTCAGTTACATTTTGTGCAATAACTTTCTTCTATTATCTCAAACATCTGGTATCCTTCTAATTCTACAGAATTTATCATCTAAGAGATTTACATTTTAAAATTGCTTACATTTATCTGTAGTGGCCTTCCTCTCTTCCTCCGCAATATATTTGTAGGCTAATAAATTTCTTACTCAATAATTTTATAGAACTTTAATCTTAGAGTGCTTGACAAACGTCAAGAAACTATACCATCATTTATTTCATACAAAAAAAAAATCATCCAAGTATAAAAAGATGATAGTCAATTATCTAAAAGTCCCTGGCTCTGACTCCTGTGTTCAACCCCTACAGGACTGGACATCATCAGTGAGTGCATAGCCTGCCTGGGGTCACCCTTGGCTCCCAGTTGTCCCCTCCTTGCTCCTGCTACTCCCGGATAAAAATATAGTTCAAATATCCCAATTAAACTGCTCTAATCATTAAAGCTGCCCTATTTTTCTATGATAAATTATCTCATTTAAACAACACTATGAATTTGTTGTTGTTCTGTGTAACTGATCATACTTCTCTTGCTTTAATTGTAATATTCATATTTAAATGTTCTCCAGCTGCAATCATGGGAACCTTTCTTGGATCTTTTGTATGGAGGACTTTAAAGTTATGATAAAATTAAGATGTGGATATCATACCCATCCATCATTGTGACTCCAGAGAGATATATCTGACAGAAAGCCTTTAAAAACAAGGACCAAATCTTTGAAATGAGTAATAAGGGTTAGGACAGCTCGCAATTAGTACTATTAGATAAGAGTTAAAAAGGGAAAACAGACAAGTATTATCAGAACCCATGCAAAATGCCTCATTTTGAAAGAAATTATTTTGAGACTTTACAAGATTTTAGACACTAAACCCCAGCTTGATGGTTCATCATAATAAAAACCTCCAGAGCTAAAAGTTAAGAATACATAATCTGTTTGTGTTTGTATGACTAGGTGAGATTTAGTAATTGAAACTGTGTTTTGTTTTGGGAGTTGTGTGTGTTTTTCTTGTTTCATAGATTGGCAGCTCCTAAGAAAAAAATCTTAGAAAATTTTATTTCTTTGCCACAGAGAGTTGCAGGAGTGGCCTCTGCAAGAAGAGATCAGGAGGGACTGCCCTGTGCCAGACACAATTAGATCGAGTCAGCTCCACGATGAACCCACCACAGGATATGTCTGAACCCATCAGGCAAGCTGGTGTCACCTCTGTGAAAATGTACTTAAGAAAGGGGAAAATGCTGCACAGGCACTGAGGAGTGAGAAGAAAAAAAAAAAAACCAACCCAAAAAAGTGAGAAATGATCTTGTGAATACCAAGGTTCACAGAAGGAGGTGGGGAAGAATGTGCTCCAGCTATTCTGCTGCCATGCTGAAGCAAGCTCCCCTAACAGAAACTGTGCCCCATGGACTACATGTGCTGGAGCATGTTTACCCTGCAGCCTGTGGACAGGACCCACAGTGGAGCAAGGGAAAAGTGTAAGGAGGAAGGAGAGGCAGAGAATAACGAAGGAAAGAAGTTGAGCCTGGGAAGAGAGTGAGTGTTTGGAAGGTGGTTTGTTTTGGGGTTTTTTTTGTCTTTGTTTCTACTATTCTATTTTTAATTTGCTATAAATTAATCTTCCCCAAGTGAAGTCTGGATTGCCTGTGAAGGCAATTGTTAAGTGATTTCTCAGTTGCCACTTTCCACTTATCTAATCCGTACATTGTCAGCTTCTCTATGGGTGTTGTGTCATGGGAAATTGTGTCAAAAGCTTTACTAGAGTTAAGCCAACATGAACTGCTCTCCCAGTCACTTAATTGTAGAAGGCAATGATGTCCACTTTGTAAATCCATGATAACTATTCCCATTCACTTTCTTGTCATTTGTGTGCCTGGAAATTATTTCCAGGAGGAGGGAGGGACTGGGAGGGACTGGGAGGGACTAAGCTGACACTAACTGGCTGGTAGTTCCCTGGATCTTCATTCTTGCCCTTCTTGAAGATAGAAGTGACATTTGCTCACTTTTAGACTTCAGGTACCAGAAAGGTCACCATGGCATTTCAAAGGTAATAGGGAGTGGTTTTGTAATTATATCAGCCAGTTCCCTTAGCACCTGTGGGTGCAGTCCATCAGGGCCCGTGGGTTTATGTGTGTCCAGTTTGCTTAAACGGTCCCTAACCTGGTCATCCTTCACTGAGGGTAAGTCCTTACTGCAGACTCTCACTGATCTTAGGGGCCTGGGATTCCTAAAAGTTGATCTTGATGGCAAAAAATGAGGCAAAGAAAACATTTAGTACCTCATCTTTTTCCATGTTATTTGTCACCAGATCCTCTGCCTCATTCAGCCGTGGGCTGATGTTTTCCCTAGTCTTAATTTTGCTGATTATGTATTTATAGAACAGCTACTTACTGCCCTTAATGTCTCTGGCCAGACTCAACTCCAGGTGGGCCTTGGCCTTCCTAACACTGCCCCTGAAAGGTTCAACAGCAAGTCTACAATCTTTCTGTAAGAATTCTCCTTCTTCTTCTTCTTGGGTGTGTGATATAAATCTACATTAGGAATAAAATAAGACATGAAACAAAGGAATACCAGATACAAAAGTGAAAATAACTAATGATGTAATATGATGTATTACTCAATAAATATATCCCTCTTATTTAGAAAGAAGCAGAATGATTTGTTTATGACATAAGCACATGCTTCAGGGACACCATTGCATGGGCCTGACTGCTGGCCACCTGCTGTTTCCAGTAAATCAGACTGTGAAATAGTGATCCATGTCACAGCACTTTAACCTCTCCATGCTTTGGAACCTTGCCTCTGAGTTGAACATTTGTAGTTTAATTTGTCCAACAGAAGTTACCACACTCCCTGTTAACAAAGGCCATAGTGAAGATTTAAAGAGCAATAAACGTCTAGAAAACAATACAATAAGAAATTATAAACTAAGAAGAATGTATAAGATTCTCCTGACTATTATAAACTCTCATAGTATATTTTCAATAGTGGATAAATGATACTATTTAAAATAACAGAAGCTGATTAGAAATTGAGAATATTTCAAATTGATTTTACTAGATCAATCTGTGTTATTTATAAAACACCCTGGATTCAAGTCTTCAATTTACAGCCATTAAAAATATAAATATTTAAAATGAATCTTCGTGTCTTAAATGTAAATGTAATTTTTTCATTGTGGTTTAAACAAATAATACAAATAATTGAGAAATATTCTTAATTCTCAATTTTTTGCCTACCCATCTTCTCAAAAAACTGTGAGCAAACTAGGCCTGCTAAAGAATTCTGGCATCTATATAGGACACAAAGAAAATTTTTATTAAAATATTTATTTATAATAAAATTAATTTAAGAGCTTAATATATTGACTAATTAATATAAAAGCTTTGCTAGAGAGCAAAAACAAAGTAGAAGATTTACCAATATTCTGTGTTGTTAGAATGAAATATCTTATACCCTGGCATCAGGGTAAAAGCCATTTGTGTACGTTTTCCAGACTTAGGCAGATTGTAAGTAAACATTCCTTAGAATAATAATTTTTATTTACTTTATAAAATAAAATTTCAGTTTCATTTCACCAAAAGAATTTTACCTTTGTGCATGACATTTGACTGGAAAGTAATATAATGCAAATTATGCAGTAAAAAGACAATTATATTAGCTTTAAGATATCTTGTATAGGACTTCAGTTTCTATTAAATTCTTATACGATAGTGATATTTTAGTGATATTAGTGGTAATTATGACAATGTTATCTGAGCACTCTGAGAGATTTTGCTGTTCTGACATATCTGAGTTGGAAAGTTGGCAAATATTCAAATCACTAATTCATGTCTTATAACTGAACACTGAGCTTTAAAATATTGCACTTATAAGAATGTAATGACCAGGAAGATAATCAGAGCAGACTACACCTAAGCATGGGTAGGTGAAAGAAAGCTTAGGCTCCACAGCTGTGTCACTAGACTTTAGTCCTAAGCTTTAATATCCATCCATCCTAGCATGACACAAGGAACTAATGTTAGGTTTGCTGAGCAACCCCACCAACTAATGATATAAGACTGTTTCAATTCTTTTTTCATTTTTTTTAGAAATATATACTTGGAAAATACTTGATTAGGAAACATGAAAAGATTTGTGTAACTGCTAATGCAGTTTTAAAGGCTGCATAAATATCAAATATAATTTTCATTTGCAAATGAACTTCAATTTGCAGTGTTTTTCAGCTACCTAGGAATTCAACACTTTTCCGCATCTTATTAACCCTATCTGCAACTCATGAAGGTTGTGTGCCTGCATAAATGCAGGGCAAATTCTATGAGAATTTGCATTTGCGCACACAGAACATGCACATACACACACACAAAATTATGTGAATAGTGCACACAAGGACACACTATTCACTAATGTTTGTTATGTCTATTTTCTTTTTGTGTTTTCCTGATGTACATACTGGCTATTATTGCTTTGTCTGGGTATTTACTCCGTATTTTATATTTACACCTTAGTCTTCCTTTAGTCTACAGCATTTTGTATTTGCCTGAAGTAAATTTCTCATTGATGATATATGCATATTCATTTTAATTTATCAGCATCATTTTAAAGTACACTTCTCTCCTCTAAAGAGCCTGAAACCTCCCACAGTTCACTGTCATCATATTCATGCAAAATTCTTATTCCACTATCCAAACTATAGCAAAAATACGTAACGTTACCAGGCCTAGAATTAAGCCATCTAAGACGCAACATGAGATGATTTATGGAGACTAAACAGTACAGATTGACTTAATGTAAATAAATACATATACCAGATATTTGACAAAGTACCTCTACCTCCTTTTTTGTCTATTTGATTCAATACCATTAAAAATACCGTATTTTAAGCTGGCTACCATAATATTCTCCCAACTGGCAGATACCAATGGCATCTTACTCCTAAATGATTTGTTTTAGGGTTAGTTGCAGACTTCAGTTGAGAGTGTTTGTTCCTACATCTTTTTTAACAGACAATACGCATACATATTCTCTTGAATGAATCAGTTGGTTTTCATCAACTGGTTTTCAGTCTGAATACCATGACAGATACTCCTGTCATGAATTATGAGCCACTAAAATTTAAATCTCTATCCCATATTTCAGGATACAGCTAAAGCAAAATTGGAGACAAGAAATACAGGATATGTTGCAAAGTACTATGGACTCCACTGTGGAAACTGAACTAGGTAAACTGCAACCACCAGGTTAATTTTTGCCTTTTCCCTGCATCATTAACAAGCTTTGCAAACGGTAAAAGGAGTAGTCATGCCAAATAGATCAGGCTTTAATTTGAGTTGCATTAGTTTTTAAAGAGCAACACATCATTGAAATCACAAGTTTGAGGATTTAAGCTTTATTTCTGTGTACTGAATCTTTCAAGAGCAGAATAGTGCAATTTGCTCCTCTACTTCACAGTTTTGGGGACTCTGTGTCCAAAGTCACCAAAAGCAAATAGAATGGCAACATTCCGATGTATGGCTATAAATGCCTAATGCATAGACTACAGTAATAAAAATAATTTCCAGAACATTTAGCAAAGCTATAGTTTACTGTTTAGCAATTTTTTTGATATAAACATAATGTTCAGCTACTTAGTTTAAATCCATTAACAGGATTGTGGAAGGTGTTGGTAGCAGATGCATTTTTAATTCAAAACTGAATGAAAAAATAAGACTCTAAGGACTGTTAGCCTTTGCTGCTGTCATAATCACCTCTCATTTCTCTCCCACAGGAGCTGAACTCTGCTTTTAATTGCACTCAACATTGTAGCACTTCCTTAATTCCATCTTTTTCAGGAAATTCCTCTTTATTATAATAGACTCTCTAGAAAAAAAAAAAAACAAACCCAAAACCGAAACATACATACCCCAAAAAAGCAAAACACAAACAAGAAAAGATGCCTGCATTTTGGGGTTGAATCTCAAATTCTGTAAGTTATACAAAATTGGAAAGTTTTGTTAAAATGATGGAAGCTTTAGTTCAAGGTTGCTTGTGCTTTTTTAGTTTTTAAAGCCATGGTGTCAGCTTCTAAACAGAAATTAAGCCTCATTGCAATAGTCCTTCACCTTACCCTTAACTTCACTTAGGACATGCAGACCAGTATGTTCTTGCTCAGCAAATAGAGATGATGGGAAAAGCTTATCCTCTGACATAAAAAATAATGGGGAAAACAAGTTGTGCAGCAGTGCAATATATCCATGTGAAAGATGTCAGAACCTGTGTTATATGCTTCAAGGATGAGAGAATATGTACTCTGTGGTAGGTAGTTTTTCTGCTGACTCAAGTATACCAAGCCAATGCTGCAGGTTTGGGTACAGAAAAGGCTGATCAAGAGATGTGAAGGCTCCAGCAACTTACTTACTGGATCTTACACAGAAAGTTCCAAAAAGTCTACTCAGTCAAGAAAGAACACCAGGACTTTGCTTAATGAAGATATATACATATCTTCATTAATAAGCCTTTTAATAGAGGGAAGAAAAGTCCAATAAAAATTACTAAATGACTGGAAAATGAAACCAGACAAAAATTATGTTAAAAATACTGCTCACATCTTAACATTGATTATGATTAAACATTAGATAATGCCAGATGAAATATTAGCTTCTGTATTTGCTGAAGTCTTGAATAATGACTTGGCAGCTTTAGGTTTTCTTATCACAAGCCTTAAATGAAGGCAGAATATTTTTACAGCATAAACCAAAAACTTCTAAACTTCATCCCCCAAAATTTTTTACAGACACAAAACTATTACTCCTGATACATCTCAGTTATGATTACTTATTTGGTTGCTATAATTATGCAAAAATCCCTTACTGACTCACTGGAATTATAATACCCTGTAAAATACCTATCATATCCTTGATGGTATCTAAGAATGTATGAACTGATGTGTTAGAACAGAAATACACTGAAACTAATATTTTATTTCTGACAATGAGCAGTAACAGATAATTCACTAGGAGTGTCAGAAACTAATTATACAGAATGAGATTTATCCCTTCATACATTCTCACAATTTCCAGCAATTTTATGGACTGTGGACTTCTTGAGTGGAGCCCTGCAAGCAGGCCTTTGATAAATTTTTCTTTTATTAATTTCTGATCCATTTTTCAATCTATTTATAATTTTTCTATCTATAACATCACATGACAATGACTTCCACAACTTAATTATGTATGCTGCAGAAAAAATTCCACCTTTAGTTTTAAATCTTCTACCTGATAAATCATTGAGCATCCATATTTATTTTAGTGTAAGAAATAATGAATGAATTTTCCTTATTTACCTGATATATTATATTGTCATGTTTTCAGTTGGGATAGAGTTAACTTTCTTACTAGCAGCTGGTGTAGTGCTATGTTTTGCATTTTGGGATGGGAAACTGAGTTGCTAGCCTACTGGTGTTTTGGTTGAGGCTAAGCAGCCAAGGCCTTTTCTGCTCCTCATACAGCCTTGCGGGCAAGTAGGCTGGGGGTGCACAAGAAGTTGGGAGGGGACACAATTGGGATAGCTAACCCCAATTGACCAAAGGGATATTCCATACCATGTAACATCATGCTCAGTATATAAAGCTGGAGGAAAAAGAAGGAAAGGGGGTGTTGTTCAGAGTTATGGTGTTTGTCTTCCCAAGTAACTGTTACGTGTGATGGAACCTTGCTTTCCTGGAGATGACTCAACACCTTCCTGTCATTGGGAAGTAATAAATGAATTCCTTGTTTTGCTTTGCTCATGTGTCCAGCTTTTGCTTTAGTTATTAAACTGTCCTTATCCCAACCCAGGAGTTTTCTCACTTTTCTGATTCTCTTCCACATCCCAGCTGGGGGAGTGAGTGAGCAGCTGTGTGGTCCTAGTTGCTGGCTGGGGTTAAACCACAACAAATATTCATAATTTTATGATTCTTTATATCCTTTCTCATTTATTCATTTTCAAGATTTAAAAGCTTTAGCTTGTTTTATTTCTCTCCTTGTAGATACTGTTTCCATCCTTTTTTCTGTATCATTTCTCATGTTATTATACCTATGTAGACATAGGGTATCAGAATATAAACGTGGTTCAGGAATTAGGTCACAGGGAAACTGCACTTAACTTTCAAATGTTTAAATTTTTAAAATATACTTAGATAAATTTATCCTCAGGGTTTCAAAAGACTGAAAATGCATTCTATTTCATTTGGACACATGTAAAAATGTTAACCTTAAAAATAGTTTGAAAGTTTATGGGATAAAAATATTTATTGAAATTGACACAGTTATTTGAGTAGGCGTTTTTTAACTTCAGGGTGGGGTGGGTTAAAAAAGTTGTTTGTTCAGGGCTCATTTTTGAAGCTCTAGATTGCTGCATTTTGGTGTTTTCTTTCACTTGTGTGACCTACTGTATGCAGAAGAAATAAGCATACAGTAAGCATACAAGAATAGCTTATTTTCTTTTTTACTGGCTGTTATGACCAGAAAGCTGTGGGTTCTGACTGGTCACCTGCATATTGGATGGCATGTAATTATTATAAATTGCTCTGACACTGGTTTGACATTGTGTCCTCCCTTAATATAAAGAAATCGCTTTAGCAGTTTGATAGGATGCTTAATGGTTTGTTTCAGTTACTGGCTCATTTTACAAGTGAATTTGCACCCTAAATCACCTAAAGTGATTTTCACTGGCAAAATTGATGGACAAGCAGCATCTGAAGTTCTGAATAGTCTGTAGTCCCCATATAAGCAATGTTTTATCTTGTCAGGATTTATAATGAACTCAAAGGGTTTCCATGAATGTATTCAAAATATTATAATTTTAACTGTTACGGATTGAGACATAAAAGATGAAATTATAAATTTATACAGTTTATCCAATGTACAAAACCTACTAATGGTTTTCTTCCGGGATCTAGAAACAAGAGTGATTTGGGATTATCTCTGCAGGAATTACTGTTCGCCCGTAGCCCGTCATTTATTTTGCCGAATAAATTAAACACAGATCATGGCAGACACTCAGAACACATGTCAAGGAAGTGTGAAGCTTTAATTACTCCGGAATGACAAATGAAACAATTACATGGTTTGGGTTTGGGATATTTTTTGGTTTGTGGGTTGGTTGTGGTTTAGTTTTCATTGGTTGGCTTTTTTTTTTCCCCTGCCTTGTTTTGAGATTTCTGTTATCCTCTGCTTTATGTGTAATACCCTTTTCCGTACAGTACAACTCATGCAGCATAAAATATGGCTGTTTCAGTCTCAAGATTTGCCATTTCAGTCACTGATGTTTCAGTCAAGACAAGAGCAATCAGTCTCCCTCACTACTCCAGCAACCGCCATTCTGAGACAATAGTAAATGACCACATCAAAACAAGTGCACTCTTCTGCTGGAGTAAGCACAGTGAAAGTGTTCCCTGTTAATTTATCAAGCCACCTTTGTATCTGTATTTTTCCCAGAAACTGCTGAGTGAGAGACTCCAGACTTTTTTGCATGTGTTTATTTTTATTACTGATCATGCTTTTTAAGTATTCTTTAGTAAAATGGCCTAGGTCTGGGCTATTATTTACCTGGCTTCTCAAAAACAGAATTACAAATAAGCAGTAATGGAAGCACTCTGGGCTCATCTAGAGTGAATGGGCAACATTCAGGTTGGCTAGCACTTGGACAAAATTTCCACTGGGCCCTTCTTCATTATTCTAAGATAATTTTTTTTTTTTTCCTGTTCTTACTGCTTGAAGTGTCTGAGGTAATGTGCTGTTGTTGTAAACCTCCAGGGTGACGTTTTTACAACATGGTATAAAGGCTACAAGCTTATGAAAATGTGTGATGCCATCAAAATACATAGTGCCATTCTGGAATAGTGATCAATGACTACCTTATGAATAATGAAGATGAGCCCAACATATTTGGGCATGCTGTCAACTGAGGTGGAACCTAGGACATAGTGATCCCACAACCAAATCTCATTTGGTCTCAGGGAGAGGGGAATGTTGAGCAAAACAGATCCTCATACAACATTGATAATCAGGTATCCAGGACTTCAGAAGAAAGTGAGGAACAAAGTTATTTCAAAGTGAAGAGAAAGCCACAGGCTGATATGTTTCATTACTTTAAATAATTGATTAAAATGGTAAAAGGGAAGAGAATAGATATGGATGAATCCAAGAAATGCATGATACAGCTTCTATAGAGGAAAGTTGTCATTGACATATACGTTAAGTTTTACGGAATACATGATTGAGTGGATAACAGGGAACTCATTGATACAGCCTGCTTGGATGTTTGGATTTAAAAATATCTCATTTGGTACTCTCCAGAGAGTCTTCAAGAATGACCCTAGAAGAATGACTAATTACCAAAAGAAAGATCTATTTAAAGGTATTTAACACATTATTTTAAGGCAAATATTCTTAAATCACTAACTACAGAAACTGGGAGTCTACACAAGGGGGAAGAGCACACCATATCATCCTCTTGTCTTTCACTCTTCTCCTAAGCAACTGCTATTGCCACTATTAGACACTGAACTCCAAACATAAACATTTACTGATTCAAAATGGCTGTTCTTAATGATGTTCAGATGCTACTGCAATACCATGCTACATCATCCCCAAAACTTTAGAAAACTGATTTTTTCTCTGTGAAATTTGTTTAACTTGGAGGTAAATTACCTTTAGTTTATTTAACATAAAGTTTATTCTCCATAAATATTTATTTAAGCATATTGTTTCTCTATAAAACACTGTGTATTATTTGCTTAACTGCTTTCTAAACATACTACTAATATTTTAAAACTTGATTAACAGTGTCTGTAAGCTTGGATTCAGGAAACAAAAGCCAGAAACTGCAATATTACAACCCTTGAAGTTAAAGTGCAATTATCTTCTTACAAAATGTAAAAGAGAGTCTACTGTGAAGTTCAAGAACGCTATGTTTAAAGCTACTGGTCAATAAGTACACTGCTATTATTTACTTAGGACTAAATGTTTTCTCATACTTTTATTTGAGCTTCCAGCCATCATAGTTTTGTTGGTTTTTTTTAAAATGAGAAATGGCTTCTCAAAACTCCTACAGGGAAATTATGATTGCCATAAGTTTGTAATGAATAAAGTGTACTCATTAAATTGTCCTTAGCTGTGCTATAGAGAAGAGTAAACAAATTAAATTCACAATATAAAAAAAAAGAATGTAAACACATTGTATCCGTTGAAAAATTCATCAGAAATGTTCCCATGTCAAAGACAGAACCAAACTGATAAGAAACAAATCACTAGTTACTTGGAATAAATTCTGATTTGGCAACAAAAACAATTTCTGTTCTTATTCTTTCTCATTCGTACAATCTGCAAGGGAGTCTTAAGGTAACAGGCTATCTTGAGGAAGTCTCTTATAAGGGTCAAAAGATTTTTAGGTATTTCAGATAAAAACTTGAATACAATACTTGAATTAAGTACCAAAAATTCTAAGCCTCCTTTACGGTTTAGGAAAATTAAATGGGAAACATTTTTAAATATCCAAGAATACACTATGAGTAAGAGGGAAGTGAGGTAAGTTGTTTTGTTTTAAAAGGAGTAATTATATCTTATTTCAAACTCATCTTTGATAATAAAGTACTTAGGTGTCTTACTATTTTGTATGAATATGCCAGTGGTAGGTGAAATGTTAAACATCACACAAAGATTTTCTTATAAGTACACTCTTAGGAGAACAGCTGAAAATTTTGTCGAGTTATTTTTTTGTCATGGTAGAAGTGAAGTACATTTTCCCTACAACATTTGAGAGACTGTTACGCTCTCAAACACCTTCACATTAGTGTACATCTTCATGTTAACAAATACTAAAAAAATTGCATAATGTGTTCTTTGAGAACAAATTGTGATTCTTATTCAGACTGCTACAGTAGTTCCCTGAATGAGAGCTTTAAGCATATACTTTATGACAACCATTATTTTCTATCACCTTCCAGTCTATCCACCAAAAATGTATTGGTTAATTCAAAACTAATCATAATTTCAAGTTTAATTAGTCTAATAATTTTGCAGATTTTTTTTTAATAACAAAGCTCTCCAAACATGTAGGAAGAAAAATTGTAAAATTGTCAACTTGTTTATCAACAACAGCTAAATTAAGATGGTAATCAAGCTAGAAGAAACAGATTAATGTCTTTGGCTAGGACAGTGTGAAATATGTCCTTTCCATCCTCACAGGCTCTCATCAGGAGCCTATTTTAAACACATCTTTCATAGAGTATTCTGGGAAGGAGGTTCTACCACTTTGGTCTGTATAATTTAACTAGTGTCTTAACGATTCAGGCTAGAGTACATGCTGGAATCCAGGATAACCATGTCAAAGGAGCCTAGAGAATCATTCCAGTTCTCTGCTCAGTGATTATTAAATATACCCTTAAAAGTGACCAACAGAAAAATAAGACACTGAGACATTCCAATCAAAGAATCCTACAGGCAAGCATTAGAAAACTCTTACGCGTTCAGACACTCTCAGAATATTTAGCTCTGAACTTCCACATGCTGGATAAATTACCCCATAGTAACATTGCTATTTCTTTCACCAATGAATGTCTCAAACCCTTAACTTTTCACTTAGGCAAAAAAACCATATCACTAAATATAATTTCTTTTCATACTTTTGTTTTGTTGAAAATATGGGGAAAATTGTTTTCTCAAACTAATAATTTTCTCTTAGTTTCACTTCCAAAATGAAAAAAACCACTTTCATTCAATTCAAGTTACCAAATGCCAGAATCAGCCCTTGATATCAGACGAGAAAAATCCTTAAGGACATCTGCACATTTTTTTCCCACTACTTAAATGAAAATGACCTGTCAACCTTTTTTTAAAGGAAAGATTTCTCATAACTAAAATATTATAATAACTGACTGGAAAACTATGGAAAGATAGCATTTCATGAAGAATTCCAAGTCTTGTCTCATGGATAACCCCAGACTATCTACTTGTTGTATGGTCTAGCTCCTTGTTTTTCTTAGAACCAATAAGTAGGGATATTTTGTTACACATCAGATGGGCAGAAGAAGAAAAGTTGAGGGTTTTTTATAACAATAGGTGTAATAGTCATGTAAAGCAACAAAATATCTAAGAAAAGATTTTTAATACTACTTAATATCCAGATCAACCAATATGTTTTTAGTAATGTTACAGATTATGTACTATTTGTTGTCCAGAATGAAAGAATAAGAGACTCGTTTTAGTTTTAGAAGAATACTTCTATGTAGAATTTATGAACTAAGATATCTTGACTAAACCTCAAGCTATAGTCTAAGATGATATTACATATTACCACTGTAAATCTAATTAACAAATTGTTGTTAATTAAGCCTTCTAAATCTACATTTGCCAACATATGTGTGGGGGTACTTTTGCATAATTGAATACATCAGTCTAATTCAGGGAATATAAATGACAAGCTAAAAAAAGAGTGTGTTCTCAATCTGCTTCTCTACATGAGCAATTATTATATTAGCATTGTAATTTTTTATGTTTTGTAAACAGATACTGTGAGAATTTCCATATATAAAGTAAACTTATTCTATCATTTAAATATAGCCATAGGATGTTGCAGAAAAAAAAATCATTGTTTGAAGCTCATGACCAAGTACATAAAAAACATTCAAGAATAATCGAATGCACATTTAGCTATTCAAGTGATTCATGTTGTCCATATGTCATTGGTGTTACTTCACTAATAATTATTACAAATTATTGTTTAAAAATTATTTTAGCTGACATCTAGCTCAAAAGATTTCAATTTAACAGCTTGAAAAAATCAATGGCAATTAAGTAATATTCTAATACAGGTAATTAACTACGTAGGTGGTGTTATGAATTAACTCAAATTATGAAATACTATTTGCTAAAGCTGAGACTTAGTGTATAGACTTCTACTCTACCCTGAACTAGTACAGAATATTACTTATAAGCATCACTTGTAGAAACTGAGACTGATAATTTTGAAATGAAGTAATTATTTTATTTAGCATAGTTTCTTATTATAAAATTTAAAATAATTTAGTTTATTTGGTCTATGCTATTTTTGATTTTTTTGCACTACTAATAAGAAAACAACACTCTACTATCCTTAATGCATTTAGCCAAACACCTGTTGTATCACCTGTTGTTCAGATCTGTCCTTCTGTTGTGCAGAGCCCTCATAATGCTTTATGAAATAGTTAAGAGCTTAAGATTTTACTGGAGAGCATCACTGTTATTTATAGTTTTGTATACGTTCTCTGTTTTGTGACCCAATAGAATATTTAAAAGAATATAACAAACAAAAGGATTTCTCATATCACATGTTTCTGGACTAGGGTGATGTTATGTTACCATAAAACTACAGGGCCAGAAAACCACAGAATGTGTAATTTATATTTTGTACTTAACTGAACCTGATCTTGCTACTTCTTTGAATGCATCTACACTGAGATCAAGAATTGCAGAAACAAGCCTAGCAAAAACTTTGTTACTACTGCTAAGTCAACAAACAAGCCAACAGAAATTCTCCCTAAAAGTAGTGTATATGGAATCAAACCAAAATCATAAAGTGCTGCGCTACTCAGCTCAGGGTGTTGTATCTCACAGATCACAACGGAAATTTCTAGTATTTAGTGAGACCACATACACGGTTCTGTGCACAGAAACTCCTCCACAGAGAATTTGTGACTAACAAGTGTGACCAATGCTACTTTTGCCAGCTCTGTGCTGAAAGGCCTCCCTACTATTTACTTTCTGACATCATGATAACTACCTGAGAGCTCCACCAATCCTTATCAGTCCATTCCATTCTGTTTTGAAATATATACATTTTTAATACAATAATGGTTAAAATGGTTAGACATAGAGGCAATAAGAGGAATGAGCCTATAGTGACTTTCATCTCAATGTTACATCCTTTGGAAATTATTTTACAGCTGCAATTAGAATATCAACATTTATGTCATAGTTACAACCGTTACTGTTTTATTTTGTTTAATTTCAGCAAGACTATCTATTGACAAAAGGAAAAGTAATAAAAT
This sequence comes from Calidris pugnax, assembly GCF_001431845.1. Lineage (NCBI taxonomy): Eukaryota > Metazoa > Chordata > Aves > Charadriiformes > Scolopacidae > Calidris > Calidris pugnax. The sequence goes on from NW_015094509.1 coordinate 15,553,325, forward strand.
TTATCCTTCCACTTTTTATCATATTTTTATTTTTTTTACCACATTAAAATTGCAATAGTTGACTTACCATATTGTAGGTGGCTCAGAACCTTCTACTTCCAAATAATCATATTTTTCTTCCATTTGGAAATCTGTAAATATGAGTGAGATAGTATCACCAGGCTCTGCCACAATTGTCCATGTGCAATCGGCATTATTATGATACTCATTAGGAAAGTTGGGGCTTGAGATGATACCACTGGATCCTCTCATAGTTCCTCCACATGCATCCTCAGCTGTTAAAAAAAATAATTGTAAATGTCATTAAAATCACCCCTTAGAAGTGTATACTTTCTTGTTGAGAAGTTTATTACTTATTAGGTGAACAATTACTTATGGGTTTTTCTAACATGTTAGACTTGGAATGCTGCTGCATAGTTAAGGTATTAACAAGTAATTACTTGAGATTTCAATTATTTAAAAACTACTGTGGCAGTACATATTCTTGCAATCTACTATTTACTATTTTGATTAGTGTTGTTTAATTCACTTTACAATAGCATGCAAACAATTCATTATTTCCTCTTCTGCTTTAACTTGAAATGTTTTCATAAAGCAAGTTGAGTTTAATCCCTATCACATGCAGCAACACGCACGATATGCAGCAGTCACATTTACTGAGAAAAGAAGCATGAGAATCCTACCCATTTTATGCTAGTTGAATTACCATGTTTTATTTAAGTGAACATCTAGTCATGTTTAAGTTTATTCTCCAATAATCTTTTTCCAATTTTTAAACAGCTGATCAGTTTTCAAACCAAAGCCATTCATGGGTGATTTCCCAAATGTCAGATGCAAGACACTTTTACAATTAAGATGTTTACATCAGAGTCACTTTATTGGGTATAAATTTTAATAGATCAAGTATTTCAAATACGACCATAGGAATACATTTTTTCATGATATGTAAATAACTGTGAAATTATTTCACCAATTTTCACAACCAATTATTTATTGGTTGTGAATACACCAATAAACTCCTAAAATGGGAGAAGGCTCAGAGGAGACGGGCAGGGTGATGTGCCCATAAAGTTCATGGAATAATGCAGGGTGTGACTGAGCACAGCTGCTGCAAAGAACTGGACTTTTATTCAACACAAAGAGAATCAGAGGGTGGTCTTTGTTTCAGATAAACAACTGTCAACAGTTGAGAGGATTAACTGGTGGTGGAAATGTTTCTCCCTGAGTTCATTAACAGCGTTAATGTCCCCCTGAGTTAGCTGGACAAGCAGAGGGGGAGTGAATATTTGGTTCAGCCCAACATAGAGTATGAAAACTAGACAACTAACAGAAGAACTTCAAAGAGAGCAAAGTGCCCAGTGGATGCCCAGTGTTGTGATGGTGAGCATATTACAGATACCTGTAATGGGAATCACATTGGTATTGTGATAAAACTGTATATTCTAATTGCTATATATTTTGCTAAGTGTAACCTACATTTGTGGTGTTATGCAATATATTTTGTAGCACCCCGCTAAATTAGAAGTCCTGTGTAAAATTAATTATCTTTAAATAAGTACATTTTATACTGAAAATTACATCTTCCACATGTGGCATATCTAAAAGAACCTGGTCAGTGTATTTGACTGACACAATAATGTTCTATTTTCTAACATTCATGTTTATGCTGAATAAACTTGGTAAATATTGGAAATTTACAAAATCAGTTCTAATACCAAGAGAATGAATTCTGTGAGAAAATAATTCTCAAATAGTGATTCACAGATTTCATTCAGTAAAGTTGACTGATGTTTTGCATCTTCTATTTTAATGGTACATATATGCCTAGTAACTCAAAAATTGGTTTTGAGGCTATCATGTCAAAATTTTTCCTGTGAGATAATAAAATTGATTGTGAACGCAGTGGTATTACTTTCAGAAATGGAAATACCTTTCAAATAACTTAGATGGAAATACCATATTACTATATGGAAATACCATCTTGCATTACTTATTCAGTTTATTATCCAAATGTTTGAAGCATACATGAAAAGCAATTCCTGTTCCTGCTTAATTAGAGTGCTAACATGAATAAAATTTGCCCTAGAGCCTGAAAAACCAGTCAATATTGCTGAAAAATTAATGACAAAGATAAAAAAACTTAAGGAGTACAGCGTCACAGAAAAAAGGCTTTAAAGAATTCTGACACACAGAATGACTCACTTCTAACAAAGAAATTTTTTAATCATTGTTGGAAACCTCATAATTACAGTAGTTTAGGAGTTTAAAATACCGGGGTTTGTCTTTTAAAAATTCAGATAAATTATTATATGACCAGATAGAAAAATGAAACTAAAAGCATATCTTGATTTTAATCTAATTAGCCAGTGCATTTAGCATCCACTAAATACATCAAAACCAAGGAACCACATCACATCACAGGTTGAGATCTTTTACTGGGAAAGGAATAAAAAAATACAAAAAAGTAATAATGATATATTGGTTTCATGCATTAAGGTCAATTAGTAAAATAACTTTTAATTGTTAGTTCACAGAAGTAAAATGTCCATTAAAACAACAGGTAACATACTGGTTTAATGATTTTCAAGGATCTGTATATTGATGTTTAAATATTGATTGAAATATGTCTTCTGAAGTACTGATTTGAAAAAGCTCTCAGAAGTAAATATTCACAGCTAAATTACTGAAGCTTATGCAAACTTGAAAAACAGATAGTAGCATGTGAAATAGGCTCATCGAACAATTTAAAACCAGAAACCTAGGATTATCATGCAAGACAAGACTTTGGAATACCTTTCTCTCAGACTCAAAAATAGAATGCTTTTGAAAACTACTGTACTACAGTAATTTTTTGTTGCTTTTCACAAATCAGAGAAACCTAACCTAGTTCCTAGCAATATAAAAAACTCTTCACTAAAAATGTTGCTATACTCTATCAATACCTAAAAGAAAAAATAAAGTGACTGAGTTTAAAAACACAAGCTGTGTCAATGAGCATGTCTGCTATTTCTGAGCCACATCTGTTTAGAGATTTTTGCCAAAATGTAATTTTGCTACCATCAGCAAAATGGCCCAGAAAAATCATCACGTATTTTGTTCTGATTCAGGTAGCATATTTGCTACAAATAAAATTAATACTAACTGCATTTAAGTGCTGTAAATATAACCAAGAGCACACCAGATACCATCTCAGCTTCTGTAATACAAGCATTAGCCCAATAAATAACGGAATTAATGTGTTGTGTTCCTATAGTCCTCCACCTACAATATCATTTGGCTGTGATGTATTTGGTTCCAGTCTTGCAGTCAGACCCTCACAGGTAATAACCTGCATCTGGGAGAAGGCTAACAAATATTAACACTCATGAAAACGTTTGGAGCCTTAAGTTGTGAAGCCACTGGAATAGACATTTGATCTTCAGCAATTTGACAAATGCTGAAGTTTACAGCAGTTCTACCACTGACTTGATAGTGCATAAGACCTTGACAAATAAAAGAAAATGCTATAATTGTTTCTGTGCAGTCCTCTTAGCACCTGTATTTCTATCCCATTGAAACAGCACAATTGCTTAGATGTCATCAAAGAAACAACACTGATAAAACAATAACTGGTAAGAGAACATCTACGAAAACTAACAGCGGCCCATCTTCATCACTGTGCGACAAGTTCAATGGGAACATGTGAACAAGGAAGAGAGAGAGGAAAGATGATCTTTGCAGTGATTTCTATACAGACCCCTGAGAATCCTTCTCTCTATGCCCTTCCACAGCCTTCTGAATTACCTCTGTCAAGCCACTGAGGTAGGAGTCCTCAAAGATATTTAAGTGCCTAACACTACAATGATTGCATACAAACTGCAATACTGCAGCAGCAGTTAAGCACCTAAATGCCTTAAAAGAACTGTGTATCCGTCCCCATTCTTTTAATTTCCAGTTACCAAATATGGAGAAAAACATTCACAGGAATGCTGAGAAGACAATGCTTTGGTTAGGACTTGATAGAATCTGACATTATGCAATTACAAATACACAGCTAACATTGATGACATTTTTTTAAAAAATAATTAAATATTCCTACCCCATATTAATTAAATCTATTTTCTCATGTATAGGGAAAATTCATCTAATCTACAAATTTGCAAAAGTGCTATGAAGGCCTAAATGCAAAAATATAGACATACTGCCAAGATGTCATTTTTCCAAACTTACTTCTCTGATCTCAACCATATGCTGAAAGGGGAAGATTTTTCAAAGTGATAAGCAAGTGGGGACTTGGCTTAGAAAAGCTTTCCAAGGTATTATGAATTCAAATGAAGATCTACATTTGAATATGCATAAGGGCACTTATGCAGAAGGAGTATCACTGATATTATGATGTGAGTTATGATTATGAGAATGTTTGGGAATTTTATTTTGCTTTATGTGGAAATAGACAGCTTTTTATTTATATACATAGGTACATGCAGCTTTTTTTTTCTTCTTTTTAATATTATGCCTATATGCCCATAAAACAAAAGTAACATGAAATGAGCATACATGTGAGTAATTTCTGGTGTAAATTAATTTAATAAAATTTTATATTTTATTCTCTAACCATCTTCCTGGTTTGCTGTTCACTGTTCCTTTTTCATAATAAATTTATATTATAATAAACAATATAAAACATATTTCTCTAGTTAGCCTTATTTAAATTTAATTTTCTGCTTATTCTTGTAGGTTTCGGTGATATTCACAATAATGTTACATAAATATTGAACTGTAGTTTTCAAGACAGATGATCAAAGACAGGCAATGTTATCAGTGATTTATAGACCATGCAAATTCATTTATTTCCATGAGAATTCAATGAGATTGCATGGTAGATCAAGCGTTAATCTGGCATACAATGCATCGCGCCATCTTATCTATCTAGATATTTATAGTGCACCGAACAGTTAAACTTAAGTGCATAACTCCTCACAGAATAATATCTACTCTTGAAAACAATGTGAGAAAAAAAAAGAACATAACAACTTTCCCAGTTTAAACAATGATATTTACAATAGCCAATAAAAGTTCTGAGCAAGGTGAGCCACTTTTGAAGAAACCCATCAAGAGGACCCGCAGTAATCCCTTTATACCTTGATCTTAGAATGCAAACTGTATGAAATTTATGGCATACACTTCACAGGGTAGTTCAGGTACAACCCCAGACATACAGTTGTCCTTTCAAATTTAAGACAGTATTATTCTAAACAAAGTAGCTGAGCAGTCTAAAGGAATCACATTCTATCACTCCCTTTTAATTTTTTTACAGTCATATTAATTATTTTTTAGAAAACAATTTAATATAGGCAAACACATAACACTAACTACTGATGCCAGTAGTGTGGTGAAAATCTACTGTCCCTGTTTCTGCATAGCAAACACACACACATGTACATGTGTCTGCACAGATTCTAACCATCTACAGAATCTTACTTGAGGCTCAACCGTTGCCTTAAATGTTGTTATCTAGCCGTTAAAATTTCTGATAGGCAACTGAAGAAAACAGGGACCCTGAAAATGCCAATCTCTGCTCTATCACCGCATATTTATCATAAATTAAAAAATAAATTAACCACTTACATGCATAAAATAATTATGTGAAAAGTAAAGCATAATTCTAAGTATTTTCAGATGTTTCTAAATGAAAGGTATTGCTTTTACATCCTTCTGAAACAGCTCATGATTATTTGATGCAATAAAGTAGAATAAAAATGTAAATTAATTATGCAGATTGTACTTTTTGATGTTTTTCCAAAACCACAACCCTTTAGCTGTAATCTTGATTCTAACAGAAAAAAAAGAATAATGTTTTGTTATAAAATTCTACCACTGTTTCCTAACTAAGAATTTTAATCAATTACCTTCATATTCAAAGCAAAGGTAAAGAAAATGATATTATGTCCTCCAGGCAGTAATTTCACATGAAAAAGCAAACATTATTGTCTATTAAGAAGGCAGCAGACTATCTTAGCTATAGTTTAAGTCATACAAACATTTCTCCCACAAGGACCTTGTCTCTTTTTGTTACTTCTGAAAGTTTGCCAGAGATTAGCTCTAAATAAAAAATAAATTAATTAAAAATCTCACCTAGATGCCAGCTCTCTGCTCCCTCCTTTGCACAAACTACACCACTTACTCATTTTGTTCCCTACCGATCTTTCTTGGAGATCCTGTATGCATCAGCTGCAGGACTCCAGTTTCCCATGCTGCATGCGTTTGTATATAGGCACTTGAGGTGTGTTCCAGGTCACCCCACTTGCTCAAAAAGAATGCAAGAAAATCCTTCATCACCCTGCCCCATGTATGCTTCCTCCCATCCCTTTCCCTGATAAACCTGAAAGATTTGATCACCAACCCCAATAAACCTAGTTTAAAGACCTCCTTACTAGGTTAGCAAGCCTTTTGATGATGGTGGTCTTGCCCCACTATATAAAAACTAGTTATACAACTACTTTAACTCAATCTCTATAATCTAATATTCAAACTCAGAAAATACATTAATGGGTCTTTAAATTACAGAGAACAGTATATGCATATTACATTTTATTTTCATTTAATATTCTGAAATATCCTAAAAAGTCCAAATATAATGAAATATATATAATGAAAAAACATATTATATGTTATGTATAATATAGTATTATGTGTATATTTATTAGTATAATGAATGATACAGATATGTATATATAATTTCTGAGAAACATTTATATGTTGGCTCTTTCTACAAACCTGCAGTAATAAAAAATGTCAGCCTTCCCTCATAATTTATCCACAGAATTACCTTACAGCTTTCAGAAATTTAAATGAAATGATTGCAAAACATCCATCAACTGAAAATCTTTAAGGATAGCTTTGCAGAAGATCTGTCATTAATAACTCACATAAAATTCATCCAGCTTTTGAGGAGAGGGACATAAAACATTTCTTGAGGGCATATAGAAGTCTTATTTTCTATGGCTTTGTGTTGCAATTTCTAAAACTCACAGATTTTAAATTCCAAATAAACCCAAGGATGATTACAAATTGACATGATTCACATCCTGAAATCCCTTTGCTTTGCACTTGTATACTCAGTATAGCTGTAAAATTTATACAGCTTTGACAGCCAGCAAAAAAATCAAATAATAGCATCTGTAGCTAAAAAGGTGAGGAAACTTGGGAGTTTAAATGATGCTCCAGCAGAAGTTAAATGGAACAAATTGCCTCCTAACCTGACTCTTTCGAGACAGAAACATAACAATGTTTCTGTCATAAAAAGACTACCAACACCCACACAGCTGGTGCCTACCTGGAGCCTGGTACTGGGTGAAATTGGCAGGGGAGCTGCGGGAGTGACCTGTGTGAGGAGAGGCCATGAACTGCCCCAGGCCGGTCAGAGTGGTTCCAGCTGGCTGTGAAACCACCGACAAAATGGCAGCCACAGAGGAGCCACCGGAGTGGGCAGCATGAGAGGAAGCACAAAGGGGAACATAGGAAAAAATGAATGTGAGGACACACCAAAGACTGTACAGAAGGGACGTGCTGAAGGGAGCGCGGCCCCTGGAGGAACCCATGCCGAAACAAAGGATAAGGCTGGGAGACTAGGATGAGGGAAGAGGGAAGCCAGGACAGCTCACACAGCTCCCTGCGCCACACCTCACTGCGGGGCTGAGGGTGAGGGGCGGCAGCAGCAGGGGAGCGGAGGCCGGGAGGGGCGGGAGGGGTCTGGAGTGAAGATGACTCAGGCAAAGGGGGAGGAAAGGTCTTTTCCCTAAAATGTTTACATTTTCATCGTCTTTTGTTTCACAAATCCTGAATCAGTACCTATATGTTTGTATGAACAGGCAATAAACTAAAATTCGACGAGATTCTCAGTTGGCTGTTTTTCCTGCAAGGAAACATTATTATTGTGAATGTGACTTAGATGAGCTGGGCTCTTCTGAAGGGTTACCAACAGGTAAAATAACTGCTCTCTGGTAAACACTGCACAGTGATCTCATGTTATATTTTATCTATAAAGAAGAAAGAAAAAATGTTAACATTGGAAAAATCTTGGCACATAAAGTGAGTTGTTTGTTTGTTTATTTGTTTTTAATAAAAAAACCATGAAAGGTGTGCAGTCTGCTGAATTCTTACCTACATATTTGTAAAACATCAGAAGCTGTTCAGTTAAAAATGTACATATGTGACTCATTATTTTACATTTTCTGTTCTTACAGACTAAGACTTGAAATTTGATGGATTAACTCACAATCATGTTTAACAAAGTAAGATAACCCACCAGTCTGTACATCAGCCAACTGTTCCTTTACTACTGTTTTCCAGCAGGAGTATGAAATACATCTTTTTCTCACTTGGTGCTTTTATTGCTTACAAACAAAACAAGGTAATTTAAATGAAAATATTTGGACAGGTCTTCCTTGTGTAAGCACAACAGAAGAAATGAAAAAGATTTCTTGCTTATCAAACTGTTCCCAACTCCTTCATGAAACAATAAACCTTACCAGTTCTGCATTAAGATATTAATTCAGATCTCATAGTTCTCAAGCCTGATATTAACTGTTTCAGCCTGCTATTAACTGCCCCTTCTGCTGAGGGACAGAAGGCTTAAGAGTAAATTCATTAAAAATGGAATACAGAGGAAAGTAGGAATTTCTTTAGTTGATTGTTCAGGCAAAGAAAAGGGAAAAAAAGATGTAATAGTAAATACTTCAATTCATCAATTTGAAAAGAAATTATTTTACTTTTGAATTATTTTTAATAACTGCAAACATCAAGGGTTTTTACTATGGTTTTGAATTGTAATTTTGTCTTTAAAATTTGTCATGTCTTTAAACCAAGCTTTCCAAATGTAAGAGATGACCCACAACATATTATTTGAGATTTTAGAAGTAGTATAGGAACCACTATTTTTTTTTTTTTTTTTTTTTCTCAGTAAACTATGTTAAAGTGCGAGTTCAGTGATGGTTGATTTTTACAACCATCCTACCTGGTTTTGTTGGACTTCATGAGGCCTGTACATGCTCATTTCTCAAACCTGTCCACATCCCTCTGGCTGGCATCCCTGCCCTCCAGCATGTCGACAGGTCCTCACACCTTGGTGGTGTTTGGAAACTTGGTGAGGGTGCGCTCAATCACATTGTCCATGTCACCATTTCTGAGGAGCTTGTTTCAATCCAAGAAACTGTTAAAAATTTATGAATTGGGAGCAGGTTGAAGAGAAGGATGTGGTTTTCAGAGTCATGCTGGAAGGGGGAAATCTATTTTCAAATCCTGTCTTAAATCCTATTACAATTCTGGGTTTGAAAGCTTACATACAGCATACAAATCTGCACAACCACCCATCTCCCCTTCCACACTGCCCCCACCTCTCCCCCCGCCCCCCAAAAAAAGACAGAATTCTAAGATACGGATAAACTGGAGTGAATTCAGCAAAGGATCACTAGGATTGTTGGGACTGGAGCACTGAGGAGACTTAGGGAACAGGGCTGGTTCAGTCCAGAGATGAAGCAGCTTTAGAGAGGCTTAATGACAGCCCCCAGTGCCTACAGGAAGGCTAATGAGATGACAGAGGCAAGTTTTTTTCAGTGTTGTGTGGAGAACAAGAGTCAATAGGCCTGAAGAGAGGTTCACAGTGGATATTTAGGAGAAATTTTTTCACAATAAGAACAATCAAGAAGTGGAACAGATTGCCCAGAGAGGTCTGTCAACATACAATTTCAGAGATTTGAATGTTGCTCAAACTTCCTACTTGAATTTCTTCACTACAAATCTCTTGTGCTTTTAAAGACTGCTTCAGAATGTGTTATTGCCTCATCCGCAGTTGCATTTCTTCCTTGCCATCTCAAAAGCTATGTTTCCAGAAAAACCCCCCATATATTTCAACAAATATTCAAATATTTCAATTTCTGAATTCCATTTTAAAAACCTTTGCCAAGTTATGAAGATTAGGAAAAGAAAATAACTTTTTTTTTAATCATACCCAACAAAGTATAGATATTATTGTTAGTATTTTAATGAAATAGTAACCTGATATCAAAATTGAAATTTCAATAAAACTTTTTTTAAGAAACTTTTACGTTTCTTTTGATTTGTATCATGGAAATTACTAATGTCTATTTTATTATCAGGTACATCATGTTATCAATTTTACAGTTTTAAATTCATTTATTAGTAATACTTGTGGAGAATTTTGCAGAATTTATAATGATGCCTAAAAAATCAATTTACATTTAAGCTGACAGGTACCTGTTAGAAAAATTTATCATTTCTCAAAAATCCTTGAATATATAATAGACTGAAATGTTTGACAAAACTGTATGATGGACACATTTTATCTTTAAGTAAGAGTTGTCACCTGACAACTCTTAAATCTTCTGAATTGTTCCTATGTGACTTGATTTGTGTTGGTTTGATAACCTCCTTGGGTCCCAAAATAAGTTCTGCTATCATTTCTGTGGTAGCTTAGAGGTAGGAAAAAACAACAACTAAACAAATTTAAAAGCAAAAAACAGGAATATTTATTGTCTGAATTAACTTACTATTTTTTAAACTTCCCTGCACATAATGCAGTGGAATATCTAGAGCAAACCAGGGAAAAAAAGAATACTTCCCCGGGTTTTATTTTCATCTCCCTTGGCCTGATATTTAGAGTTGTATTTTTTCCTTCGAACAAGTTCATCAACTTTAAGTTTTGCACTATCCAGTGGAGAAAGGATTGCAATGCATACATCTTCAATGATTTTTACCTTTGTTATAAAAACTGTGAAATGAGACCACTTCAATCTCGTCTTACGTAAACCACTATGCAACCAACTCTTACTAACCTTCTACATTTCATTCACTATAGGACCTTAGTGGGGTATGAATCGGTCATAATTTTCATTGTCTGGTCCTTTGAACCTTCTGGCCTCATGAAAACTGAATTACAAGGAGCATGTAACTAAAAATAATTTCCTTTTATGTACTGAAGAAAAATGCAAATGTTCACCAAAATATCTTTCTAAAACATACAGTTCCATATGCTCAGGCTCATAAAGCAGCTAAACAATAGGCTGCATTCTTACCGAGCACCATGCAAAGCAGGAAGCACAATTTCTGTTGCACATTTGTGATAGTTTTACTCCTGCAATGTTATATATCTAAAGGAATCTGCCTTTATCCCAGCACAAAATGTCTAAGGATGACAAAATGTTTTCAAGATTTCAGAGACAAGATTTCTGTAGTTGCTTAATTTTGCAGAGACCTTAAAATTCAGCACTCCTGAATGGGATCTGTGACTACTGCTTCACCAGAAGAGAGGAACAGGGCTTAACCTCTACTGAAGACATTTTCTCAGCCAATTTATGATAACTGCTTTGGCAGCTCTGTTATCTTGTTTGCCAAAATTTATCAAACTTACATTAAATCTCCTTGCATTTGAAAAGTTCACAGACACATTCAAATTTGGAAAACTAAATCAGAACTTGAAGGAAAAGATTTTTACACCACAGAAGCATTTAGAAATAGGAGTTTCAGTGTTCTGCTTGAGGAACGTACAAAGAAGTTTTTCAAGTGGAAGTTGAATATATCTCCTTCCTGTACCCAAATGCCTCTGCCACTCATATCACACCCTACCACCAGACAATTTTATTGTTACACTCAAAACCTTCTTATGGGCAGAAAGGAACACAGAATGTATATGCAGACAAGAAAATATTTTCCATCTAATTAGTGATTTAATGGTAGATAATAGTCCTAATCACCTAATGAATGCAGAGAAACCTCATTAACTTTTCTGCTACCATTACCTGTGCAGTACCACAGGAAATGGAGACTCTGTGATGGTGAGGGCTGGAAGCTTGTGATTTCTGACACCAGGAGGACAGCTCCTGCTCCTCCTGCAGCTCTGCAGCTACAAAGTAGGTCAGTGTCCTGATAGCAGATGAGGGGCTGGGACCTGAGTCCAACAAAGCCATCTGAGCCTGAGCTCTGCAGCAGAACCAGGAGGAAGTGGCAAATGACAGAAGTGGAGCACCTCCCGTTGCAGGGGATGGAGGCCTCCAGCTGCCAACCTGTCATCTAAGGAGGTTTGGTGCTCGTCAGGGACTCAGATCACAAACACTGCTGAGGTTTCTCCAGCCTGTGGACACTGCTGCTCATCCATGTGGGCACTAATACTGTGAGGGGAGACCTGGAAAACATCAAGCACAGCTACACAACCCTGGAGTGAAGTTCAAGGACTGAGTAGGGGCTCTGGTGGTTTTTTCCTCTGTCCCACCAATAAGGGGAAATTTTGTGAGGGGGAGTAAATAGGTCCTGTTGATCAACAAGTGGTTACACAGCAGGTGTGGACAATGGACATTTATGGCAATGGGACCATCTCTGAGGACTGAAAATTTTGCTCACAAATCTAAAACAGACACCATAGGGGCTGTTAGGAGGAAAATTAACTCCATGACAGCTGAACACGGTACACAAGGTAAGAAGTTTCATACCTTCAGCTCACATTGGTTTTAGTCTGAATTGCAGTCATAAAATACTTCTGGTATTGAAAGGATATAATGTTTCAAAATACAAGACACTAACTACTCTGTTTTATGAATCTTTGTGAAGTATCTTTTTTCTTACTAAGTTTAAAACCTTTTCAAGGTATTGAGAAAGCTGAATATATATTGTTGCTACCACAGTTCTCACCTGATAAAGGTAATTAAAATCAGGACTTACATTATCCTGCTATCATATGTGATAATCCATCACTGTTTATTTGTAGCATGTTGAAAATGGAATATCAGAATACAATGAAATCATGCTACTAAAGTGGGTGGATGAAATAAATATCAAAAGACAATGAATATTGACTTCTTAACTCAATATCACCAACTTCACAGCAGACAGGAAGTCAGTGAGAGAGCTAGAATTCCTTTTTTTCATTTTTTTCCATCTGACTCCTGTAGCTAGAATATAAATTAAAAGTTCATTAATTGGGATGTAATTAATATTTGTTTACCTTGAACCTCAATATAAGTGCACTGAAACAGCGTAACCTAATGTAACAGCATGACCAGTAGTACATAAGCATTTTTGTGATGCTGTGATGCCACAGAAAGATAAAATACACAAGCATTTTTGAGAAATATGCCAACACAGTGATCAGTAAAGGGCCAAAGATCTTTGTAGTTGCACATAGGAGGAACACAAGTGAAAAAAGCTGAAAGATAAGCACAAGTAACTACAAATTAATGTCCTGACCATTACAGAAGAATGACTAGCAAAGATGTTTTCAAGACTAACAGTTTTGTGTAAATAATTATGTTAATTAATAATATGTATTAACTGTTTGCACAAAATGTGCTTTTAATATGTGGATTTAGTAAAATTGAGTTTTCAAGTTTAAAACTGGTTTGATTTGTCAGTTTTCTAAATACTCCATGACAACATACTCTAACTCCCTGATATATACATATGAACTTAATTATATATTCAGTTGAAAGAGTTCTCATCCAATACTTGCTAGATCATACTGCTTATGAAGATGATGGGATAGTATGTATAATGATGGATAGATTTTGCAATTCCATCTGGACCAATGGCATTACACAGGATTTAGGAAAGCAAGATTTTTACTCAGTAAGGTATTTAGAAGTACGAGGAAAAAAATGCCTAGGTCAGCATGCTAAATTTCATATCAGAAGAATTTTAAAAGATGAATTCTAAAGTGAATCAGGTTATAATATCAATGCTGACATGATGTGAATTCCAGTTATATGTCTGGGCAACTTCAGTGCAGGAACAGCAAAGAAAATCAACAAGAAAAAAAAATGCCTAAGAAAAGTCATACAATTCATTGGCTGCCAGAATATTTGCATGAAGTAACAATTCTCAACTCACACAATGCAATAATACAGTATTAAAATGCATAACATGCTATTCTCATCATGATGTCAGTGTAACAGTTAGAATCAAAGAAAAACACATTCCTTACATTTCAACACAGACTACCCGAAAGTTAAAATATTCAATAACAGCATAAATTGTTATATAAATTAAAAATTAAAGTTAGGAGAACACAGTGCATACGATTACTTGTGTAGCAAAATGCAAGAGAAGCCCAGGACTGTATTGTTGAAACTCAATGCTGAATTGATTATACAAACACCAAGAATTTCAGCTTGGCTTCTTCCCACTGCAGCAGCTTTTGAATCTATAGTCTAGCTAATCAAATTTTAAAGTAGACACATTTTGAAAAACCTTGCTAAGATTTTCATGAAAACAGGCAGCTGTATAGGGATAAATTACTGCTCCCATTGCAGAAAATACTGAAATGTGAATACAATCATACTATTAGGCACTGAAAATCCACAGAAGGGAAGGCACCAGAAAGCCAAGATTTCTAAGTTCTACTGCTTGATATTTCTATTACTTTTTTGTGTTACAGCCAACCACCACCACCGAAAATAAGAAGTTTAACCTTATTTTTTTGTTTGCTTGTTTTTGAAGACTAGAGCTATGGCTGCATAGAACTTTTCTTATTTTATATTTTATATGTTGAAAATACTTCTTTTCTCATATTCTAAACCTAATCTGTTTCTACAAGTGGTTATATTTTTCTTGGGGAACTTGTGTTGTTTAGCCTGGAGAAAAGGAGGTTCAAGGAAGACCATATTGCTTTCTACAGCTACCTGAAAGGAGGTTGTAGTGAGGTGGGTGTCACTCTCTTCTCCCAAGTAACAAGTGATAGGACAAGAGGAAATGGCCTCAAGATCCACCAGGGGAGGTTTAGATTGGGTATTAGGAAAAATTTCTTCACTGAAGGGGTTGTAAAGCATTGGAACAGGCTGCCCAGGGAAGTGGTTGAGTTGCCATCCCTGGAGGTATTTAAAAGACACATAGATGTAGTGTGAGGAACATTGTATAGAGGTAACATGGCAGTGCTATGTTAACGCTTGGACTTGATGATCTTAAAGGTCTCTTCCAATCAAACCATTTCTATGACTATGATTCCATGACTGCTATTTCGGAACCATGCTCTACTTTATTCCTACCTCATTCTCTGATTCAGGAATTTCATATACTTCTGCAGAGTGATTACAAATGAAGCTTTTAGAATATTAGAACTTGTGAAAAATCAAAAGTGCAGTTCTCAGCCTGTGGCATACCACTTCAAAAATATGAGTGAACTGAATTACCTCAAAAATAGTATCAAGAGATCATGGATACGTATAGAAAGTGACACCATTATAGTTTTTATATAAATATATGCTTATGTATTTTATAAATAAATCTTACCTATATTTATATAATATTATATTTAAATAATATACTCCATACTTTTGCTTCATCTTTATGAATGTTATTCAAGGGACACATATGAAAAATGTGTAAGATTATTATTAGACTTTTCTAGAAAATATATAATATTCGTTCATTTAAAATATAGCAGATTTATGAAGTTTATCTTACTGGATTTTTTTACTTTCTTTATATGAACATACTATGTTGTAATCAACAGTTCTTTACAAGCTTCTCTGATGCAATTAGATTGCTTGCCATTCAGACTGTTAGTTTATGGACAAGATAATTTTCACTTTTTTCTTCTTGCCACACTGAAAATCTTTGTCTGAATTCGGCAAAGGCGAATGTACATTTTTGGCAGAATAACCTGCAATGGTTGTAGCAAATGAAAAGCAGTAGCCTTTCATCTGTTGTTTGACAAGGAAAAAAGAGAAAAGAAAATCTAGACTTACACAGTTCATATTCAAAATTTGATTTAATTTCAAAACAGATTCTTATACATACAAGGAAACATACAAGTAGTGGTTGCTACTACTACTATCTCTTGTCTTCTCTCATGCTTTTCCTCATTCATAGTCTGGCAGTCCAGCAGTTTCTTTCTCTTTGCATTTGCAAGATCCACTTAACATGTGGAACTGGATATCTCACCTAACTTTTGATATACATACATAATAGATCTCTATGTTTGAGCTAGCCACCTTAGGCTCTTTTCATAATCATTTATGAGAAATAGGCACTTTTAAGGTGCTTCATATCTGATTGAAAAGTCCAGTACAGGAAAGACATAAGTATGCTGAACTAAGCCAAGCAGAGGGCTGCCAAGGTGATTTGGGGTCTATGGCATATGACATGAGGAGAAGCTGAAAGAACTGGGTCTGTTCAGGTTGGAGATGATTTGGGGGAGATCTTACTGTTGTCATCAACTACCTAATGGGAAAATACAGAGAAAAGGGAGCCAGTTTCTTCTAAAAGGTGCACGGTGAAAGGACAAGAGAGAATGAACAGATGCTGGAATATGGAAAATTCTGATTCAATATCAGGAAAAATAAATTTTTCATAAGTGAGCTCAGACACTGGAACAGAGGCCCAGAAACAGTCTGGAATCTCCGTCCTTGGAGATATTAAAAACTCAACTAGATGTGGCCCTGAGCAACTTCCTGTAGCTGAACTTGCTTTGAGCAGAAGGTTGGATTAGAGACCTCCAGAGGCCCCTTCCAAACTACATGATGTCATGATTCTATGATCTATTTTAGCAGTGAACACTAGACAGAACACAAGTGAGTTATTCTCTTCTGTGTCCTTAAATCATAGAATCATAGAATGATTATAGTTGGAAGGGACCTTAAAGTTCATGTATTTCCAACCTCGCTGCCATGGGCAGGGACACTAGCCGCTAGACCAGGTTATTCAAAGCCCCATCCAGCCTGGCCTTGAACACTTCCAGGGATGGGGCATCCACAGCATCTCTGGGCAACCTGTTCCAGTGCCTCACCACCCTTTTTTTTTTAATATCTAATCTAAATCTACACTGTTTCTGTCTAAAACCATTACCCCTTCTCCTATTGCTACACCCCTGATAAAGAGTCCCTCTCCACCTTTTCTTTAAGCCCTCTTTAAATACTGAAAGACTGCTACAAGGTCTTCCTGGAGCTTTCTGTTCTTCTGTTCTCCAGCTGAACAGCACCAACTCTCTCAACCTATCCTCATAGGAGAAGTGCTCCAGCCCTCTGATCTTGCAAAAGGCTTTCTAACTCTTTGGTCATTAAACAGCCTTCCTAACTTCTAAACATTTTGAGAACTATCATAAAATGAATTAAAAATAATAAGTGGTGGTTATATGAATTAATCACATAATGTGACAATGAATTAACAGCAGAAGAAGGTTCATTTGAGAAATGCAAAAAGCCATGCAAAAAAAAAAAAGCAGGCTCCCTTAAACTCTTATTTTTTTGGTAATAGAATATGATGCTTGTATTTCTGAGATAACACAGCTTAATTTCCATTACAAAGATAGATTTGACAATATATTTACTGCTATCTTGTTGAATGAATCTTTCATTAAATTGTTTTCTCGGCTAAACTATTTTTTTTTGCAAGTATGATATCTCTGCAGTTGCCAACATCTCAATTGTATACACATAGTTCAGAGCCCAGCAGAAATGTTTAATGCAAACATTTCAGTCCAAGAAAAAACCCAACACTCTGTTAGAACTCTCTAAGAACTATGGAAATTCAGAGATGGAGTAAACAAGTTAGTAAGCTGATTTAAGTCACATGTGATGGAAATTAACTTGTTTTTTGTTGGTTTGGTTATTTTATTTTATTTTATGTTATTTTATTTTATTTTATTTTATTTTATTTTATTTTATTTTATTTTAAAGCCACTAGAAAAAGTAAGTATGACAGAAAAATAGCAGTCTTGATCACTTTTCCCCCTTAACCGTCAGCCGGTTTTCATACAGCTTAATTCTGCTTTCCAGTAATACTATGCTATGAAGAAATAATGCACACACTACTTTTTTGCACATTTTATAAGCCTTTTACTTATATTTACATTTTTATAAATTTGGCTCCATTCTCTCATTTTGCAAAAATTTATTTGCAAATTCTGGATCTGCCAAGGCTAGTGAGCATAGTGATAATGAGGACTTTGAAATAACTACTTTCACATCTACCCACTGGGAAGTTAATTTGCCACAAACTGTCAAATTTTAAAAAATCTTTTCTTAAAAGGTGTCTAAACTTTGTATCTTATTATGATCTTAATTCCTAATCTGACTCAACATTTACAAATACAGTTCTAAATGTACTGAATAGGGCTGAAACTGTACTGAAAATATTTAATAAATATTTAGATCATCTGTCCAAAATGAACTTACATTTCAGAACCATGAATCTGAAATTTTTGGAAAGGCATTGGCTTAATAAAAACAGACAAACGACCAAACCCTACAGAACAAAGAAGATGAGAAATGAATTACCATTATGTTTTGATTTTTGGTTCATGGAACAGTGGCTCTACTTCTTAAGACAGTAACTGAGAGAAGTAAGTCTACATCCTAGAAAGGGGGAGATGCTTCCATTAGGGAATTCAAAAGGGTTACAAATTACAAAGCATCCCACTAATCTCATATATTTCTGAAGGAAAAAAAGAAGAAACTCCACCAAAACTCCACCAAATAATGGCTATTCTACAGTCTTCCTAAGCAATCTATTCACTGCCTAATTGTTCACATTATTTGAGGTGTGTCTCACATGTAGCTTAACTCTTCTTAGCTCCCAAATAATATGGCTAACTTGTAAACAAATAGCGATATTCCCACTAATGTAAAATTGCCTAAAATTAGGACAGCAGCAAAAGGACAGAACAGTTGGTCCACAGAATTTCAGAGCTTATGATGGAAAGCAATATATTCCATTTAATGAGGGGATTAAATTATTCCATTTATTGCACCATTTGAAATTAAATGCTTATGCTCAATACAAACTAGCTAAAAAAGAGTGGAGAGAAGTGGGAGGAGAAACTAGAGAAAGACAGGACTTCTTGGAGGCTTTCATAGGGTTGTTGTTTCCATGGAAACCCTGCCAGAGTGCTGGATAGAATCCTCTAAGGAACTGGTGATCAAATAATGCAAGACTTCCTAATTGTCTAGCAACAACCTGATTTATGTTTTTAAGTACAACTCTTCACTTAATGCCACATTTACACTGTCAGAGAAGTACACAGGATACATTTCATAAAGGAAAGGAAAACAATATAACATGCAGCTGCCCTACACAGAAGGACAAAGTAATGTTGTAAGTTGACTTACACCAATTCTACTGTTGCACAAAGTTTAAATATTTAGATATATACATACATAATAAATAAAATAATATAGATAGAAAGAAATCCAGATTTTAAGAAGCAATATAATACACAATATTCTGAATGACCTTGTAAAAAACCTACTAAATCTGCTCAAGCTGAATTGAAGCCAGCCATCTAACACCCTTGGTGTCAAGACAATCTACACAAAAAACACAGCATCTCTTTTTTTATAGAAGCTCAGTGAGAATACTCTCATTTTTATGCATTTATCTGCATATTTAGTAGAAGAAATAATATGCATATACACATGCATGTACAAAATGTTACTCACTTCATGTATGAAAAACACCCCGTCATAGACAGTGAATCTGGAATCACTGTCAGTGATGTCAAGTCCTGAAACACAGCACATACCTACTTTTCAGGCACCAGCAAATAGTTGCCTCATGCCTGTGCCTTAAGACAGGACCGCCCTGATTTTCTTGCTTCGTCTGGGGCAGCCTGTACTTCAGTCTTAGAAAGACTTTCATACTCATCCTCATTAGTCAGCTCTGCAAAATGGTCTTTATGCACTCCTTATTTCCAGATTCTACAAAATACTTCAGTTTGCACAGCTCTACTTTGCTTGTCAAATATTTGTTCTCATTAAATACTGTGAACTGTTTTCTGAATTCTTACTCTATAGTGTTACAAAATAAATTGCAGCAAGACTTGCAGGCTCTGGGGGGGCTGTTACGAGACCTTGAAAATTATGTGTTGCCTGTTTACCTACCTGCTAGAAGTGTCTGTGACTTAATCGGTTCATTTATCTTCATTTGCTATTTTGGTTTGCTTAAGATTTTCATATGAAGCTGAAATGTTAGCTTAACAACATGAAATCTTTGGAGGTAGCTATGACAAATGTTATACTTAGACATGAACAGTTTGTCTTCAGAACTCCCTAAATAAATAGATGGGGGGAACACAATTCAAAATAAAAAATATGTTTTTCTTCTAGAATTCAATTTTTTTTCCTCAATTTGCAAGTTATATGACAAGCATCATTAACATAAGCAAGCTTGTTTGTTTGTTAGTTTTAATGCTTATATTTTTACTTTTACTTTTTCTTTTGTGTAAATGTGTGTAACATTGGTCCACTATCTTAAAGCTACTATCTGACAGGGGTATCTGAACACTCTTCAGAGTGTTCTGTGAACATTCCAGGAGTTATTGACAAGTTTAAGCTATTGTTCATAATGTATCTAAACATTGATGGGAAATCTCTTTACTAGCAACATCTTGATGTGGACCATAGATCTTTCAGACTTTTATGCAAATGATGGTACAACAATTAGGAAGGTAGACTGATCTTTAGATGGACTGGGAGAATGAAATACTAGCGATGACGGAAAAGGGAGCTTTTAGTGTAATTGCTTGTGCACATTTAGAAAATCTCTCATTTGGACTTTCTATGTGCTAGCCTAGCCAGGAAACGGCTGAAGTGAAGCAGACTCTACCAAGCGTGCCAACTCCTGAGCTGCAGATTATGCAGTAATTTATTCTGGGACTAGAGGGCTACAGAATCATTAATGTCTGTAAATCATCTCCATAGTGCTGGCACAAAGCAGATAATATGCAGTGTTGGAATTAATGTCTGAGAGGAAATTATTTGGCTAATAGCTAGATCATTATAGCATCCTTGTTCAAAATGGCAGGTAGACCTGCATATAACACTGTAGACATGAGACACAAACAAATTTAATCCAAAAATAACTGAAATTAGGATAGTGTAAAGTCTATATGCAATAGCACAAAGCAAATGGAATTAACGTGCAGTGTCATGCTTAGCACTTGAGGATACAGGACCCTTTTTGTCTGGCTCTTCTATGCATG
Source organism: Calidris pugnax (assembly GCF_001431845.1). Taxonomy (NCBI): domain Eukaryota; kingdom Metazoa; phylum Chordata; class Aves; order Charadriiformes; family Scolopacidae; genus Calidris; species Calidris pugnax. The sequence goes on from NW_015094509.1 coordinate 15,574,287, forward strand.
TATGAACTTCAGGCTAAGCAATATATCTATAGAGGGGTGAGCAGAAGGTAGTATTCATAATGGAGAAACAAGACATATAAACACAGTCTGGTCACAGACTGATGAAGGTACTGCAAAACCAGATAAAGCTGTAGTTCTTCCAGTAAACAGAGGTTGGAAAAACTGTAAAATAATTTCACTCACTGACCAAAATCAGAGATCATATCTAACAATTAGCTTGTGTTTTTGAAGCAATATTGTTTGTAAAGCAACATTAGGTTATGATACTTAAAGCATTGTCTTTGCATTTCTTGTGGATGCCTTCAGAGTTATGACAGGCAGAAAATTTGATAGAACAAATGCCTGAAAACTGCAGTTCTGAAAGACAGATTTATGGGCAGATGCATATCATCCTGGATTTACGTGCACTTTTCCAGTCATCTTAGTAGTTCTATAAAAAGTAGGATGGGAAAAAAACCTATGGATCCAACACACAAAATTAATTCATATTTATACTAAAAGGAAAGTCAGATAGTGGGCTTCCTAGATAAAGTCTTCCCTTTCCAAAATAACTCTGATAAAATATTTTCTTTCTTATAGTATAATATCTCTATTGCAGCAGCATCCTTTGAAACCTTAGCCTTGCTGACGTCTCCTGTTATGTTCTTTCTTGCCTGTTACCATGATCATTAAATTTGTTGGAAGAATTCTCCTTTAGCAATGCAGTATATTATTTTTCACCATCCAAGTTCCCTGTCTCTTATATGTTGTATAGCCTTTGCAGTTTTGTAAATATTGCCACCAGTTATCTGCATTTAAAATGCATATCTTTTCTTTTGATCTAGCACTATTAAATTGTTTCGTCCACATCACTCTAATCCCTGTCCTTATTCTTAAATATGGTTTCTGCACAGACTTTCAGAGGACTAGGTGATCTTAAAGGTCCCTTCCAACCTAGACAATTCTATGATTCTATTACTGTGCCTTGACTTCCCTGGCTCTTAATTTGGTCCACAATAAATTCCAATTTAAATCAACCCATTTGCTCAACAGAAGTTGACTTCCTCCCCACCCACCTGTCTAGTACATAGAGCTGAATTTGATTCACCTGGAGGGCCACCTGAGGTCTCAATTGGACACAGAGAGCAAGGCTTTACAGTACCTATGTACTAGCAGAAAAAGTTTCTTGAAGATTAAATCAGAAGGATAAATCTCTGCTCCAAGTACTGTGTCAATTCACTGAGGCAAAGAAAAAGGAGTTTTCCTGAGTTATCTCTCCTTCTCATCTCAACAAATCTGTGTTATACAGGCATTTCACCATAAGCTGGTTTTAACTGGCGTGTATGCTACAGTTCTCTACATTTTGATAATGTAGCTTATGTGTCATTAAAAATATGTTTGATAAACAATCATACAAAATGTGTTAACAGTCAAAACTAAAAGCAATCAGCAGGAAGCTTGTTCACAAACATGAATATTTCCTTATGTAGTTATATGCATGCTCTAAGGAGAATCACAATTCAGAGGAAAAATCAGATATCATGTTAGACAATGGTACCACTGCTTTTAATAATTACAGAACACCGAAAGAACTAGTAAAACATAACCTGCTAAGCACCATAGTCATTGGATAGCCTGACTCCCACTGAAAACTCCAGACTTCCAAAACCAATGTCATGTGCTTCAACAGATGATCCAAAATGTGGAAATTATATTAAAAAGCCATGGATATATTTTTACAATGCATTACACAGTACTACTCAAATGAGTTCAATTTTTTTTTTCTGTTCTAGGAAATGAGGAAAAGAAATTCATTCAGCATTCAAAGTTTTTAAGAAAGAAAATAACCCTGAAAATGCAGAAAATGTTTGGTTAAAAAATACATTCCAGCTATAATTCCTAGACTGTGAGATATTTGAAGTCTATTTCCTTAGTTTCTTTTTAGCTCTGTAATACTGTAAAAAATAGAGATTAAAATAAGGTCTGTCCAAGGAAACTACTTAGTTAAAAGTTGCAGGAACCTAAACTCATACCGCTACACACTACACTGAGTAACTGGAATACAGTGGTGTCTTTTTCAAATACAAGTGACTAGGGATGTAGAGGAAACTTCTTCGTACTGAAGAATAGAAATAACTTCCTTGCAAAGGTCTTGGGCACCTGCACTTCTATGACTTTTTGAATGAAGGGGCTCACCATGGAAAGGCCATCAAAACCTGTCCTAAGCCTAGAAAAGCTTAGTCTTAGCTGCAGTTTCTGTACTTTTACATAAAATGAATGAGCTAAATTGTCATCCTGAAATATCTGAAATTCAACCCAAGAACCATGAAGTACACTCTGGCCTCTTTGATAACTACAATTCTTTAAGTAATAGTGGGAAATGATTACATGTATGTGAAAAAGAACATCTGGTTTACCAAGGTGTTTTGAATGAACAGAAAAATGTATCACTATTGGGACTGAAATAAAGAAAAATATTATAAAAATCACTGGGGTTGTTGAGGTTTTTTCCTTTTTTTTGCTGATGGACAAAGTGTAGTACCATATGCAAACAGCTGCATCAGTTAGGGAATTTGGGGGGGACTTCGACTTCTTTTTGGGTTTAATTTAGTAGAACTATCCTTAACACAGAGAAGGAAATGTCTTTTAATTTATACCTACAGAAGTAAAAAAGAACAGAATGATAGTAATGAGGTAGTGTCACATATATTTCACACAAATATGTAATTTATAGTATCTTTCATCTGATGATCATAAGGCCATTTGCAAGTGAAATGAAACACAGATTACTGTAAAAAAAAAAAAATTATGTCAACTATATATGACTGAAATATTCAGTCACTCTTCCAGGCAGAAACAAGATGAAACAGAATCAAAAGGGGAGGATCTTGCTCTATTGGTATACGGTTAACAGAAGGAAGAATAAGTGAAAGGAACCGTGAACAGGTCTACCATATGTTGAATGTATATTTTGGTTTTTGATTACAGTTAAGTACTGTGGGAAAGTACTGGAAGATTGGTGAGGAGGACTGTAAATACGCTCAAGTAACTCGCATGTGGGGTGCTGGAAAACACATTTATCACACTAATTGTTTGGTTTTGTGTGCTCAACAAGTAGAACATCTGCACTTAGATAACGTAGTCCTGGGATGGACTCAGGGGCACCTTATCAAACACACCTGGGATTCTTGCCCTGCTGTTGAAGAGATCAAAGCACAGCAGAAAACTCTGCCTGCCAGAATCCTTGAAATACAGGCCCAAGCAGCAAGTGGGAGCTCCCTCACTCCCTTGCTCCCTTGCTAATGAGGACTCTCTTGCTAATAAGGATTCTTGCTCCACGGTGCCTGCATCCCCTGCTTGCCTGCCTCTGCCAGGGTGCTGCTTCAGAGGTTCCCCAGTCCATGAGGTATTGACATTAAATTTGTTCTTTGCCCTTAATCCATGGTTTTGTGGTTGTTCCTGCATCCTGCCTGCATCGGCTCACACAAGTACCTTTCTATTTTAGGAAAAAAGCAAAACCTAAACAACCCAACAACAAAAAAACCACAACTCAAGACTCTAATAAAGGAAATGTTATAGTGGTAATAACATGAAAAATAGTACCCAAAAGAGACATCAAACTATGGCTGAGTGTGAGCCATGCAGTGGCTGATTTAAATTATGGCAAGAGTTTGCAGACTCAGAAAGCAAGTAATGAATTTGAAAGGGGAGGGATCAAAGACCCTTTTAACAGGTATTTTTAAATAGTAGGTATTTTTCGAAGTACACACATATTTCTTACACAATTCAAGCTTACTTGAAAAGATGCAGTGACCAGCAAAAGTGGATAATGGAGCAACCATACATCTAGAGGTACTAGAAGAACTACAGCAAGCATGGCTGCTTGGAACAGCTAGGAAGAGCAAACAGTTGACAAGTCACTTTGCTGATTTAGTTGCATCTTAAATGAGGCTATGCAATTAAACAAGGAAGATGACAGCACCCTGGAATTATTAATCCTGTACTATAAGTGATGCATAACTGCATGTTACATGGACAGAACTGACTATCGCAGCAGATGCATCATCAGGGGATGAGAAAAGAGAATAACGGTCATCATTGTACTTTGAACATCCGGAGCAACCAGTTATCAATTCTTCTGCTGTTCATTTTGCTTTCTCCCTTCAGTGAAGCAGAGCTCTTAATCCATTTGCTGTACCATTTATGAGTGACAAACATTAGCTCAGTGAGTATCAGATATCTTAATTTGATTTTCCCAGGTTCCTGGGGTGCTAGCACTTGTTAATAATCATAACATTTTACCTCAGTCTTTGGTGTTCCTAGTAATGACAGAAATCGAACACTTTATAAAATTCTTGGTGTATGATGCCCTTTGAACTTTCATTCCCAATGAGAAGAAAATTCCCAAAATTGTTTATGAAGTTATGATTATTATTGTTATTAATAAATCTCTGCTTTTTCTAATCCTGCTCAGATGACCAAAACCATAAAAAGCAATTTTCATTATACTTCCAGTTTGACATGAAATAAACAGTGCCTCAGCATTTTTACATGATACTCAAAGCTGCAGTAGGACTGAATTTCCAAATATTTCTTTTTCAGTATTTGTACTAAATGAAATAGGAATAAATGAAGAGTTAAACCTCAACATTATTCCTATAAACATTTGCACTTTGTTTTTTTACTTTATATAGTTAGAAAATTGGAATCTGGCACTGTATTTTTGGCCATCCTGGAGATTTATAGATTGCAGTAAATTAGCACAATATTATTCTGGGATTGTGGCCAGATTTGTCTAGAGCTCCTGGAGACTTTTTATTTGTGCCTTACCACAAGTCCTTCATTCCATGGGCAATACAGAAAGATGAAAGCCTTGCCTGTCTACCTGGAATTCAACAATTTAGCCATTCTGGCAAAAAAACCAAAACCAAAACCAAAACTAATGAAAACAAGAGTCTTCATTAAAAATGTTATTTAAACCCCAGAACCTTATTTTAAAAGTGGAACAGTAATTAAAATAACCCTCATAGACTAATAAGGTGAATAACTGGACACACCAGCACCTCAGAGAGCAGAATAGAGCATGCTCTGACTATGAGCTGCGATCAATGAATCACAAAAATTCTTATCTGCTCTTTGCTAATTGGAGCCCAACACTTCAAAAGAAAGCATGAATAAATTAAAAACAATCCAGAGGAAAACAACAAGCATTGCTAGCGGTGTCAAAAGCACAATTTGTGAAGACAGAGTGCATTAGGATTATTGTAGCTAAAGAAAAGAAGACTAAAACTAAACAAGCAAAAGGAAGTTGCAAAGAAGAAAAAAACCATAGGTATGGATTCTTTAAAATATTGTGAAATATTTACTCCTTGAGTTCTGACATATTGCTTTTTCACCATATGTCAGGAAGGTTAAAGTCCCATGAGAACTACAGTCTGAGAATTAGAGATTTCCTTCAGCTGTTTGAAGAACACTTCACACATTTCCTCACCCTTACCCAGTGGTGTGTAACAGACTCTTAATTTGAATTCTCTGTTCTATTGTTCTCTGATCCTGATCCACAACTTCTTAACCAGCCCATTCTGCACCCACAACAGCAGATCCATATGTCCAAGCTGCTCCTTCACACAGAGGCTACCACAGCATCTTCTCTGCCTGTCTCTCCTGAGGAGTTTGTATCCATCCTTTACTACACTCCAGCCATGTGAGCTGTCCTACCATCTCTCAGTTACTTCAATAGTGTCACTATTCTGTGACTGCACATGGAGCTGCAGTTTCTTCTGCTTGTACCCCATGCTGACTTGAGGTTGATGTCCAGGTGTCCCTTCACCCCACTTTATAACTTATGAAGTCTCCCATATTCCCATCACTCTGCACCCTTTGCTTTTGACCCCTGTCCACTGCTACCTTATTTAAATGTGTGTCAAAATGTATGTTTCTTGTGGCTCCTACTTTGAAGTTGTTATTTTTTTTCCAACTTGATTATTTTTTATGAAGTATTGTTCTCTTTTGCTCAGGGTTTACTAAGAAAACTGGGAACTAGCAGGCCTAAAAAACAAAGACTGTATCATATTTTTTATTATACTTTAAAGAGTTTTTAAAAGTTCGAAGACATATATACAAAAATTTAAAATATACATATGTTCAATGATATGGGAAAATAGTCATAGAAAATGCAAAAAGTATATAATGTTGGAACATAACATCAAACAGTCACAATGAAAGACAGGGTGGAATCATGACATGGAAAGAATGAATGTATAGCTGCACAGCAGGAAGTGTCCTTCTCTGAAGTGTAAAATACCAGCCAATGTTAAGAGTATTTGTATTAGGAACATTAAACTGATAAAGCAACTAGCGATCCTAAATTCTCACAGTTAAAGTTTTTCACTCCCTCCCACACAGTCTTAGAAGGACTCAGAGTCACCCTATGACGCAGAGCAGCAAAGAGAACCTTTGCCCATAAACTGCTCTGTTCTGCTGAAATAATGTCAGCTCCCCTGATTGACTGCAATGTGAAAGAAATTTTATGTGCTAAATTTGTACAGATCTACTAACAAAGGTTTCATCTTGAACGAAACTCAGAAGGCCATCATACAAGAAAAATAACAAAGCAGACCTCTTACCTATGTGATCATTACAGTCAGTTCTGTAAGAGATTAAGCCTGTGCCGTTGGGCCTTTCTTAGCCACCTTAAATACAATGGAATCTTTCATGCAGAGGTAGCAAAACTCTGCTACACCTTCTATTACATTTAAATGCCCTTCCAGCATCAACACAATTTGTAGCAGATTGTCTTTATCCTTTTAATTTGCAGAGCTGAATAAAAACATGACTAAATTTTGTGAAATTCTTTATTTTTGTAACACAACTGAACAATCTTCAGACTCCTAATCTCTTTAAGAAAAGGCTACAGATCTGAAATCTATCTCACAAGAGAGACAATGCTGTCTTAATATTTAAATAAACTAGCAACACTCCTGCCAATGATGAAAACAAGGAAATTAATTAATGCTGAAGAGCAAGATTCATGATCCACAGGCGAATCAGTAATCATTCTTTAGGTTAATAAAGATGCCGTTTTGAAGAATGCTAAAATATCATGCTAGAATTTTAGCAAGGAGATCTTTTCCCTGCAAAAAAACCTACTGGCAGTCAGTTGTTCTCTTGGAGTAATATTTGAAGGGCTTTAAAGATTTCTCAGAAAAATAATTTGTTATGAATTCTGCTTTTCATATGTAATTACAACTGAGTTATAAATCAGGGTTTGAAAAGTTTAACTTAAATACTAAATACTATTTTCACAATTTCCATTTGTACCCAGGTAAATTCTAATTTTAGGCAGAAATTAAGACATACAGAATGTTTTATCAAGATGTAATTTAAATAATCTGAGGAAAATATACTTGTTTATTTAAAAGCCATGGCAGCAAAATCTTTTTGTATTAAGCAGCTTACTAAAGTGAGTTCATGAACCTGGGATTTACCAGTAATTACCTTGAAAGTATTTCAAATTATTTTACAAATGTTATTTATGCTAATTGATCACTGGAAAGTGTGGGTGAACAGGATCGTGGAAGAAGCAGAGACCAGAAGAAGGAATAGAAGCAGCAGGAACGCTGGCAGGGGAAGGCCCTTGAGCAAGTCCTAATGACCCATAAACAACGCCTGGTGGCCTGACTGATTGAGGGGAATTCTGCCCGGCTGGCAGTTGGGGGTTGCAGGGGAGTGTTGGTTGGGAAAGAAGATGCATTAGTACTATATAAGCTGCCTGTTCGTTATAATAAAGGATTCTGGTTGCATCACTGACCGGGGTCAGTGCCTTCATACGCTACATGAAAGGATTTATCCAGGAATGCCACACAGAAAAGCAAAAGCAGTTAGAAAAGCAAAAGCTCAGCTCAAATTGAAACTGGCCAGAGATGTAAAAAACTACAAAAAAATTTCTTCAGGTACGTAAACAACAAGCAGAAACCATATGAAAATAATGGCTTGGTGTTAAACAGGAGAGGTAAATCAGTCACCAACAATGCTGAAAGGGCAGAGGTTCTCAACACTTTCTTCACCTCTGTCTTTACCAGCACTTTAGGGCCCCAGGCCTTGGGAACAAAAATCCAGGTTGATGCAAACACAGCCCCGCTGTCAGTGAAGGAAGGGTTGGTATGTGAACTACTACAGGAGCTTAACCCCTGCAAATCAATGAGCCCTGACACTATCCACCCGAGGGTGTTAAGAGAACTGGCTGATGTTGTGAGGCCGCTTTCCATAATCTTTGAGAAGTCATGGAGGTCAGGGGATGTCCCATAAGACTGGGAGAAGGCTAATGTCACCTTCATCTACAAGAAGACCTTAAAGGAGGATCCAGGAATGTATAGGCCCATGAGTCTTCAGTCCCTGGGAAAGCTTGGGAAAAGATTGGGAAAAGCCAGCACAGATTCAGCAAGGGAAAATAATGATTGACAAATCTGATTGCCTTCTATGACAAAGTAACCTGCTCAGTTGATGCGAGGTGAGTGGTAGATGCTGTCTACCTAAGTGTCTTCTCTAGTACAGTAGCATATCATTGCATGCTGTAAGTTTTCACAGGAGACTACAATGGGTACTCAGTTCTTCACCCATCATAGGAAGTTAGCTATGTGGCTATCGTTATCATAAATGAACAAGTACAGGTTTTGGACATGAATCTAATGTATTGTAACCAATCAGAAATCCCACGAATGTTGTTTTGAAGAACCTCTGTGTCCTGCTTGAAAGCACACAACATCTATTTATACTACTATTTCAATAAAATGGTAGACTTTTTAATTTCTTATTTCCCCCCCATCTTAATTAACTTCTCTAACTTTAGGGGATCATCATTGCCATTTGTAGACCATTTACATTTTTTAATGTACCAACCATAAGAGCATTGGCCCTTCTAAGCCACTGATTTATAATGTCCCAAAAGGGACCTGTGGAACAATCTCTGAAAAATTGCTCATTCATTAGTGTCAAGTAATCTTCATTCCTTATATACAAATACATCATTCTACTACACTTTTTTTGTTGGTTTTCTTTTCAACTTTCTTTAAATAATCAAACATGTTTTCAATCCAGTCATCTCATAAAGTTATACGGGGCTTCCAAAGGATAAGCAGTGACAACTGCTTGTATAGAAGAGCTGGCTTCAGACAAAGCTCATTCAGAGCTTCAGCTCATTTCCCGTGAGATGTAATTTATTCCTGCCTTTAAATTAGTGTACTTTATTTTCCTCTGTGTATATTGTCAGTTCCACTAGTTAATGCACTGCAGGGCATCAAGTGCAGTACTTTGACTTTATCTCCTGCTTTGTTCTTTCCACAGTTTACAAAAGCCCAGCTTACAACAAAAACACAGAGTCAGCTTATTTATGTCTTATGTTACCAGGTTATATTTGCCACAGTGTCACAAAATTATTTACCTAGCTACAATCATATTTATCTGTCTGTGAAATGGTTACATTGGTATATGAATATTTCTTTGTAGGTATGTGAAGTTGTTTTGTTGTGGGTTTTTTTTGTGTTTGTTTGAGGTTTTGTTTGTTTGTTTGTTTGTTTGTTTTTTAAAGTCTGTACCATTATGGGCCATATCTAAACAGATATACCCCTTCAACTAAGTGTACGGGAGGGTCTACAGGACTCTTAGGCATCATTTTATTTCGTTTGAAGATGTTATCTTTTGTATCTGACCGAAAATTTACCTCATGTAGTTGAAATATTTATAGTCATGTATCTATGAAGTCACAGAATTATACTAGTGACTTGCAATTAACAAATTTTCCTCTCCAGTGGCTTCTGCACACAGGAAATAGCAACATACTTCAATAGTGAGCTGAATATTCTAATATTCAGTTTGACACCTTGTAGATCACTTTTTGAAATGCAAACTTACAGATATCTTGATCCAGTTTATTTGGAATAAATCTACTGAAGAAGAATAAATTGAATATACTTCTATACAGATAGGTAGAAATTAACATGTCTTTATCTGTACAGATACATATATATGTTGCAGGGGAATTACAGAATTCACAAACTTAAAATTTAGTAACAACCACTTTAGTCTTTTACTGTCATGATGAAATATGGGAAAAAATAACCCTATCTCCTCCCAGATAAATAACCAAAAAAGCAGAAATGTATTTTTTCCATGTAAAAAAAGTAACTGGAGTCAGTGGGTTATGCACTTGTCAGACCAAAGTATATGTCAATTCAAACAAGTGGAAAAAGAAAAAGTTTTGTTAAAAATATGAACAGAAATTTTACAGTGACAAATATTTTGTAGCTGTATGTACAGGCAACAGTGAAAATATTTTAAATAAACATACAAATAATCACTGTCTTTTAAATAAAAAGACAAATAAAACCATAGTTTGTTTTTTAAATTCTTCATTTTAAAAAGCCCCCGTTTTAGAATAAAGGTTCTTACAACATCCATTTAACCCTGGAATAGGAAAAACTTCTAAAATATAAAAGTCAGAAAAGTTCCTTGATTATGAAGGTGTCTAATTATTATAACTTTTATAGACTGACAATATTATATATAAATGTAACCTTATTTATTAGCCTCAGTAAATTATTTCTTGCTTGCTACATTATGGAGAAACTGTAAGTTGCAACATTATCTCAGTAATAGGTGATATGATAAAGCTGCTGTCATTGTTCACTGTTGAAAACAACCTTATCAAAATTAATTTGTCAGGGAGGAAGACTTCATTTAAAAACTAGTCAGTCATTGTTAGTGCACAGTATAATTGACCACAACACATTAAATCCAATTCCGTTTTCTTTGCACTTATAGTGCAAAGAAATTATATTTACTTATAGTAAATCTAATAAAAATTCCACGATTTTAATTAGTATCAGAACTTGGAAATGACAGTTGAAAACTTTGTGCATTTAAACTATGTACACTGAGAAAGAGGATATGAAATAAAGCTATTGTTAGCTATCTGCACTGATTTTGCAATACAATCCTATGGACACTAGCAAAGGAGAAGGAAGCCATTTGAGCAATAACTCTTCTTCATGAATAAAATTTGCCCCAAAATGTGTAACTTAAAAAAAAATAAATAAAAATATCAGGGTTATGCACCAAATTTAAACCACAAGCATGCAACAGGGTTTCATGCAGGGATATTTGTGGCAATACAAAGCACTGTTGATTCCAATTAAATTCCCCACATTGAGATATTAATTCATAAGAATGACATTATTAAAACAGAAGCATGACTTCGTCCTGATCTCTTAATTCGAAGTGAAGGCAATATAAAAAGAATGATCTAAAAAAAAATTACTCCCCACATTTACTTGTTCTGAATTACAAGTGGCAGATGAAAATGACATTTATACGCAGATGATCTAAATACATCTATGAGCTTATACCCCACTGACATGTAAGCATGCTGTAAATTCAGAGCTTTGTTCAATTTATTTTCTATAAGTAAAAAGAAACAAACAAACAAATTAATATTGAATAAAGTACACTTTTTTTGAATTCTAGAGGCTTTTTTCTAACAAATCAGACAATGGCTTTTCCTAGGTCATGGCACTGAAATACTCTGTATTTCCAAAATCCAACTAATACATTAAAATTAACAATTAGTATATGCACATCTGGAAGAGACATGGCCATCTACCAAAACCTACTGGTCAAGTTGTTTAGTGTTGAGAAAAAATCATTTTTACAAACATAGTCTCAAAATTACACACCACTTCATCTGTTTGTCTCAGGATTCTCTGTTTTGGATGTAATGACCATTAATAGGGAACAATAAGACTTTTATCAGAGGAAGTTTTTAAAGATGAGTGTTTAATCAAAGAGAGTCTCCATGGCAAAGAGAGAGAGAGAGATAAGAAGCTCGTTAGTGGGTAATCACCTTTAACAACCTTCTGCAGAATTCTGTGTTGGATAATTGCATTAGACAAAATTAGGACATATTCATTAGAATGGAACCACAAAAGTCTCTTTAAAAAAAGTAAAGTTAGGTGTTTCTGATATCAAACATAGACTCATAGAAGGAGCTATTGAAAATAATTAGTTAAATTTTTTTTTGAGCATAGACCAAAAGTATCTTAGCAGTAATTTAGTGCATTAAGTCTTTAAGCCATTATGTCTGATGTTAAAACTTAAATCAAGAATCTGTCACATTCCTAGGCTATGTTTCAGTAATTTGTAACCACCACTATTAAAATGTTCTTGGTTTTTTTTTTTTTACGTATTATTTGTCAAGCTTTTACCCCTTAGATTCTTCACTGATGTTGATTAGAGCTCTTTTCTCCAAAAAATGTTTCCGTTCTGCATGAGTTTCTACAGTAAATCAAGTCACCTCCTCATCCTCTTTCACATACACTGAAAAGTTTGAGTTTCTTCAACCTCTAGACAAAATGACGATTTTGAAATCTAATGGAACTTGTTTCCTCTTTTTCTGAATCCTTTCAAATTTTTCAAATCTATTTTGCCCGAGAGAAAGACAATATTCAGATAATGAACTCTCTAATCATGAATAGAAAGAAATATGTTTTTTATATTGTTATGTGGTAGTCTTCTTCTGCTTACACACTAGAATTATATTTAACCATAGGATTTCTTTGGGAGCTTATAATTCAAATTCAAATTTACACTGTGTATTTTCACATCCCCTTGGAATAAAAACAAAATATATGCAATGTTCTGCTGAAAAAATATTGTATCAAAAGAAAGCATGTGTAGCATGACTGACTGGAAAGTGGGAGCATCAGTTTCAAGTCTCTTATCTTCCTCCTTTAAAAGTACAATTTTTTATGCCAATAAAGTTCAAAATTGGCAGATCAAGAATTTGAATGATGGTCTGCAGTTAAGTCCATTAGCCTTCTACTTTGTTCAAAATGTAAGTTTTGTGCAAGTTAATATATTCTCATCAAATCTTTTTTTAAAATCATCTATACAAAAAAAATTTGGATTTATGATTGTGTATCTTCTTCAATACTAGCTAACATTTTTCTGGGAAGTAGGAAGGGAAAGATTTGGGAGATATAATTTTACTAGAAAAGCGAATTATTAGTAATAACTTATTATTTTCTTCAAGATTAAGGATAAACATACAAAATACCTCTAAGCCAAAAAAAAAAAAAAAAAAAAACAATAGAATGGTACTTCTAATGATATGTATTTCCCATATATAAACACTTTTTTGTTGCACTGGTTAACCAGGATTTAACCCAACTGATTTATTTTTTTTTATCAGAAATTTATCAGAATACCAACTTTAGTTGGAATGTTTTTATAGCTCCCGCAATGTTTTATAGACCCTGCAAGAAAAATTTTAGACAAACATAAATGTAACATTCTATAAAATTAACCTGTGAATTCAGGAAAGGATGTCAAGCTTGTCTGATACAACAGTTTCATCAAAATACTATATTGTATTGGTTGTGTGTAGTAGTGATAGTTTCTCCGTTTTATCAGCTTAGTTCCTTTCTTTACTCTGCAAACATTATTTCTCTCTAATAGTCTCAGAAAATAAGATTTGCCCATAAAACAGGATTCCCTCCTACTGCTGTATTTCTAACATGAGCAAGGGAAAATGATTTGACCTAAAATATTTGTTAGAATGCAAGGGATATCACATATATAGAAATATTGAGATATTGAGTCTGACTGAGAATGAGAAGTCCCTCTGACTCAATTGTTTTGATAGTTCCAAACTTCTGTTTGCTCAATATCCAAATTAATATTTGACAAGAAGTCAGTCCTTAGAAAGTATTAACGGATCTCGAATTTACATTCCCATAGTTGTAAATATGTTGAACACAGACATTTATAGCCTACTTATTACTAGGTTTCTAGTTCTTATTTTTTATATATATTTTTTTAAAAATGAGAAATATCATTTTAATAGGATATTGACTTAAAAATTAGTAGGTGCACATGCTGAGATATATCATGTATGTGATCAAGACATTGAAATAGTCAAAAAGGCTTTTCTTTAATCAGAGTGTAAAAGTTAATAGGTACAAGAGATGTAAAGTTGTTCATACTAATAAAGCTAATTTATATGTTTGAGAACATTACTGTAGCATTTCTCTTACCTCTACAGATAGGAACGGGGAAGTCCCATGATGCTGTATTCACAGAGTTAGCTATGCAAGTAAGCTGAGGGTGGCCATCCAAAATATATCCAGTTACACAGCTGTATCGGATTTTGTCACCAACATCATATCTTGTACCGTACAAGATACCCTTTGGTGGAACTCCTGGATTGCCACAGGAACTACTCTGTAATTCTGGAGAAGACATATTTATTATTACTTTTAATGTTTTTATAAATCAATACTGCATTTTGCTACACAATATAGAACATAGAAATTATGGCAACTTTGCACAGATAGTGAGTTTTCATGGATATCACACAACTCTGAAGACTGGAAATTGATCACTGAATCTATTAAGTATGTGCTTATGTACCCACATACCCAAATGCAGAATATTATACAAAAATGAGCATTAAATTTTCCTTAAGCTCCAGCTATAGATGTATTCATATATTTTTCTTAATTGATGGCAAAGAAAGAAACAAAAGATCTTGATACATTTTTGACTCCAGTTATACAAATGCAAAACAAAAACCAGACATAACACCAGATTTGAATCAACCAAAAATTTGGAAGAATAAATAGAAGTACTCGAGACAGAACACCAAGAGGAGGTTTTAACAAACATAAGCCTGAGCACAATCAGGAAGCTGTTGAATGATATAGCGGATTTTAGATAATAAGACAAAAGTGATGAGATATTTTGAGTAACTGATTTCTGAGCAAAGGATTGGTTAATTTAATCATACAGAATGCCATAGATCTGATTGACTTCTACTATAATGTAGAGCTTTAAATCACTGAGAATCCAAAATGGGTTGCAGCTCTGCTATTGATTTGATCTCTCAGGACATCATTAGAGCCCAGTTTTACCAGGTGGTACTTGCACTCCAACTATGTACCCTTCTGAATGATGTTTGAGCATTGTAAATGTGAATAAGTTAACTATGCAGATTAGTTGCTGATGTCGTTGCTGCTATTGCTTTCTTTCTCTTACATAATAAACTCTGTGGAACTTGGATTTGCCTTTCATTGCCTTGCACAAGGACACAGCACAGAGGTAAGAAGATAGTCTGTCTCATTTTGGTACTTCAAAGCTCACCTAAATGGTTGATATTCTTACTACTGTTTTATGGAGCTAAGTGTTCTGTTCTCCAACAAAACTCCTCTGTCCTCAAATTTGCTTGCAAGCTTTACAAAGAATCCAATGCTGCAGTTCACCCCCATATTTTTTCAAAGGGATTTCTCTTGAATCCTTTAAAGGTTTTCAAGGCCACCCCAGCTATTATATATCATCATAGCATGTTACAATAGAGGTAAAAATATCATCCTGTGGATTTTGCTTATCTTATGAATCATATTATATAAACTTGGAAACTCTGCCTGTACACAGTGTTTTTATTTTCAGCTTCTTCAAGACAGTGAAATCTTTCAGAGGCCTGAATTTCTTAGTGCTTTATAAAAAGGTCACAAAAAAATTCTCTGTCCTTTGGAAAGAAGAATATAAAGATTAGTGATGCCTTTAGCAGTCACTGCCCAAAATTGCTTGCTTTATTCTTACTGCTGGCCCATCAAGAATTACCCACAGAAGGCAATATAATCTTATGAAAGTATATTATATCTTAAAACACTAATTAAATATCACCCTCGTTCGAAAATAAAACTCATTTTCCAGTTACATTACTATATGACTTGTCTGAAATGAACTTGGCATTTCCATTAATTCTTAATAATACAAAAGTAGCTAGTGAGTATGTTACTACTACTAACCATTCAGGTAATTTTATTCCTGATTTTAGATAATAAAATAGAAAATAAATTTTAAAATTTCAAATATATTAGTTTCTTCTGTATTTTCATTTTTAACATATTCAAGTGCATTATTTTGAGGGGTGTGTGTGTAATTCACTAAATAACTGCATTAGTCTTCTTCAATAGGTATTATCTATTTTCAAACTGAATGTGACACTGTACTACCAACTCCCTGCCATTTAAAGCTGCGGATCGTTACCTTGAGACTGTCATCTGTCAGGGAACGCAGGAACTGCCAAACTAGATTGTAATTGTTGTTCAGCTCTGCACAGATTCTTGATTTCAGTGACATTCTGATATTCAGTAATGATATGAAGCATGGAAGAGTATTTCCTTTTAAATTTGCCACATTGTAATTTGATTGAACTTCTCCTTGTTCATGTACTCTGAAAATATGCATAATTGAACTTTTTACACAATCCTACTTTTTTACATTTTTATTGTGTATTATTGCTCATCTTTCTAAAGAAAGCTGCCCCAATTGTTTCAATGCCTCCCAAGTAAGAACTTTCTTTGGCCTAGATTTAATTGTCAGTTATCTCTGAAATCATGTGCATTATGGTTTTTTAAAAATCAATATTCTACCTGTAAGTGAGGTACATAAGAACTTATTTGTCCTCTTTTTTTTTTTTTACATGATGATGAAACACTGAGATCAAAATTCCCTGCAATGCTTTTCAATAAGTTTCTATTTCATTAACTCCTATTAACGTCAATGGAAATTCTGTTGAAAGACTGTGGGTAGAATATGCCTCAGAGTTTGGCTTAGCAGAAATGGACACACTCCTGCACACACACTTTAAAGAGTTTAATTAGCAGAAATTCAGTCACTTAAGAACATTAATTAATAAGTTACTCAAATTAAATCACATTAACTAAAATTTCATTGTGATAATACTTTCAAAAACAAGGCTGGCAGAAGTTGAGACTCTCAGCATTGACTCAAGCAGAAATAAGTCATAATCAGATATGGAAACTTTCAAATTTACTTTCTTTTTATTCAGATTTTAAGTCAGGAATTTTTTCCCTTGTTATTTATAAAATCAAGAGTAGCACCTGTCCACCCTAAATTTAGGCATGAAATCTATAATTTAATGTCCAAATATCCAGAACAAGTATTTGAAAATATTCCAGTAAAAAATGCTTTTGTTATATCATTGCATTACATTGAGCTCAGTGGAAATAATTTGTTGTAAGTTAATGTTCTTCTTCATACACTAAATCTGATATTAGAAATTTAGGAACATGAAGATTTTTGTCTTTTTTTTTTTTAAAAGGTTGATCCATATCTTTATCATAGTTTTTGTTCACAGCTATTACAAATCATCATGATCCCATTTTTCCAAATCTTAAGTGAGAAACACTGTCAGTATCAAATTTATGTCTCCATGAGAACTGACTCATTAAAAAACCTATGAAATATCCCAATAGAGGCTAATATTTACTTTATTTATTATTTTTGAAATGGAATACTCCTGGTACCCCTACATTTTCAGTTTGGATATCTCTCTCTGTTACTGCATGGCACTAGTCCTAGACTGCGTGTTCACTGGTGTCTACTAATCCAAACGCTAATTTCTCTGCCAGACAAACTTGAGTATAGTCCAGGGAATTTGCCATTCTAGGGACCACTCCAGTTATCTTTTGGGGCAGGACTTGGTGTAACTGGAAATAGTAGAATATGGCTGTACACAGATATGCCTTAGAAAAACAATGCATATGTAGTTTGTCTTATTGATAAGCGAGAATGTTTTGGTATTAAAGGCTCAGGACTGATTTCAGAAGTACTGCATATAGCAGTGTGTGGATATAATGAGTGTTATGCATTCCAAGGTCCCAAATATTAGGAAAGATGGCACATTAGTAACAATGTGAAGTAGCTTGAAATTCAGTTGTCAAAAATTCATCTGTATCAAATCTTGCAATGGTTTATTTTAGTTGCATACTTTTCCAAAGGTTTTATAAACTAGAAAAGTCACTTAGATGCATAGTCTCTATATCATAATATTTGATTTCTTTCATATGTGCAATAGAAACAGCAGATTGTCTAACAACCAAAACTTCTCTGAAGCTTTTCTTTTGCATTCTGCATTTTATGTGGGTCAATGAGAAAAAACTGTGAATTCTGGTATCTATCTATTAATAGGTAGGCAAGAGAAAGTGCAAGGAAGATTTATTTTATTTTTTCCCTAAAGGAAAGCTAAGTAAGTAATGTTTTTTTCTTCTCATGTTCTTAATTGTTTTTTCTTGATAGACAAATATCTTAGTAATAGTAACCTCACTGAGGGTCTCTACTGTTCACTAAAGATAGTACCGCTAATTACATTTTATAGTTTCTTACCTATTTTTTAATGAATGACATAATTTTGCTCTTTTCTTCCCTTTGAAATTATTTTTGTGCCAAAAAATGACAGATTAACCTGATTATCTGAAGCCACCGATTAGTATAAGGGTGTCTCATAAAACTGTATCCTGAAGGAACTTTAAATGTAGACTTTTATACTGAGCTTGATTTTGCTTTTAACTACCTTGAAACAATCACTTCATTTGTCCTCTTTGCCAGTAACACAAAGTTTCCATTTACAGCATTAAAATAATCTGTTATTTTTATAGGAATAAACTCATTTGAGCATTAAGTAAATTAGAACTGCATTAATATAATTCTTATACAAGCAAGAGAACAACAGCAACAAGGAGGACAGCAAAAAACCCTCCAGGATATGTGAAGGAAAGAAGTGATAATGTTAGTACTGTAGTAACATTGATACAGTGAGCAAGACAAATGTAATACAAGAAATGGTCCAGGGTTTGCAATAAATTCCCTTCACATGCTGTTTGGAGTATCTGTTTAAATCAGCTGAACACACAGAACAGCACGAGAGAGCTGAAAGACCATGTGAAAAGGCAATGCCAGTCACTAATTTTAACATGTAACAGCATAATCCAACATCAAGTGAAAGATTACTATAAACTTCAGTAGATATGGTTAAATCTGACATTTCCCCATCAGACAGATTTCTGAAGCGTTACATGAAGGAAATAACAAGCAGATAAAGACCAGATAGTTAGGTAGGAGAGCTGGACACTTAACGGCACCAACCGCCCTTATTTGCCTTTACTAAATTCCACTTGATTTAGAATAAAGCTTTATATGCAGTGAATTCCTGTACAGCTGCTGAGGGCACCAGTTAAACCCTGAGCATGGCTGGAAGGTAAATTCACAGATTCACAGAATGGTAGGGGTTGGAAGGGTCCTTTGGAGATCATCTAGTCCAACCCCACTGACAAAGCAGAATTCACATAGTGCATGGATTGAGAAAGGCTGTTGGAGACTAGGTGAAGTTTGGGAATGGATGTAGACTTGCAAGTGTTGCAAGGATTGCTGTATCCACATTGTTCTGAAAGCACTCAACCCCATCAGTATTGCCCAAAGCCTGAGGTGGTGTATCTGCCACATATGGTGGTTGCTTAGCTTCCCAGGTAGATGAAGCCCAGAAAGATGCACCCTGCCTACCATGCAGTGGCTGTGTAGATGTGCCCTTATATGAGTCATAACAGGATTGTTCCATTTAGACTGCAGTGATTCTGAGACCTTTTTTTGGCAGAGCTGCATTCTATAGGCAGCTGGGAAGAGGTTGCTGTAATTACAGAGCAAAGATTATTTCAGAGCCCAGAACAACTGAAATAAAAACTAATCCTAAAACCTATACAGCAAATTGCTAATATTGCTACAATATGTATTTCTTGTTATGCCTTTCAGAGTTATACAAAAGAGTTTATTCTGTAATTTCTGAACTGTTATGGTACGAAATATCTCACAGTGTTATTTATTTTTACTCCCCTGTTGCCTCAGTGCCTCACCTTATTTTGCCTTATCCTAGCTACTTTATAAATGCTGCATTGTTCCTCACTCGCTGTCCTTGCCTGGGCAATTTACAGTAACCAAAGATTTTAAAAGCTAATTGAATTTAGGATAAGGCAGTTTACCCATCAAAGGAGGATGTCATAGCACAAACAAGTTGTGTGGCATCATATAGACAGTGTCCCATACAAATTTCACAGTCAAGAATAGATACATATAGATACAAATAAATTTCATTAATTTTATATGTTTGAGGTACTGCCGTACCAGGATTCCTACTAAAATTAGGGTTCCATTTTGCAAGGCATAACACAAATATTAGAAAGATGTATAGTATTTATATTCAAGATGGTAGGAATAGTGAAAGCAGAGAGCAGAATGCAATAAAGCACATTTTGTGGAAGAGTACTTGGACTTCTTAAGGAAACTTAAAAAGAAATGTAAGAGTTGACACTTGAGCACTGATAGGCATTGCTAATTAGGAATTGAGTCCTAAATGGTTATAAAGGCTAATCTGAAATATTTATGGTTTGAATGATTATAAACTAGATAATAGCTAGTCTAAGAAAATATGGGACATCTCCTTCAGTTTCCTGTTGGCAAAGGTCATCTGAAACAAGCAGTATATATTCTGAAGATACATACACATGTCCATGGCTAATCAGCCATGTCTGACTTATTAGCCAAGGTTTCCCTGTCACAGGCATTTTTCTCAAATTGTGTCTTAACATTGAAGGCAGGGAATTTCTGGTATGTTGAACTTTTCAACTTGCTTAAAAAAAAAAATAAAATTCTGCTACAGAGGATCACTTAGGGTTTAAAACTGGAATTTAGAGTATAAGTTGTGGATATGGGATGTGTCATGGATGTATCATTAGAGAGTGGCATAAACAGGCACAGTCAGTTTTCGTCTCATGCAAGGGACTTCGACACATGAGAACTGGGCACTAGGTGGCATCTGAAACATTCAGAGCTGTTGTATGACCTAGCAGAGTAGTAAACATTTCCTTCCATATATATCAGTGGTAACATAAAATTCCAATATTTTTTTCATATATATTACATATGCTTGGTATATGTCTGTGTTGGCATATATAAGTTAGTATATAGAATTATTATTAGGAGACACTGTAGTGCCCTGTTAGAAGTATAAACATTTGATGTTTCTCAAATGACATGCTGTCTCTTACAGTGACGTTTCAGTCTAGTTTCCACCATTATTGCTGGTATAAAGGATTCCTCAACAACACTGTTTACAGAAAACATGTTTACAAAGTTAGAGCTATATCCCTGTGCTTGTTTTCTGGATGCTTCTTTTTTAAACATTTTGACGAAAGGTGAAATTTAATGCTTTAATTTAGTTTTCATTTAGAAAGTCTTATGGTTTAGAGTTTTCCTTTAGAAGATTGAATCATTATCAGAATATCAAGAACAGTCGTCTGGGATGTCATGAGGACGTTACCTCTTCAGAAGTCTTTTCTTTTTTATATTTCATAGGGAATTTCAACTGGCAGGTTGAGATTATTGCTCAATAGGTAGAATATGCAGTGGTTAAGCAGTGCCTTTGTTTAGTCAAGACTCGATTGCTGTCATTACATTTCTGAATGTACTTATCATATCCTTTCAAAAGAATAT
Organism: Calidris pugnax; assembly: GCF_001431845.1. NCBI lineage: Eukaryota > Metazoa > Chordata > Aves > Charadriiformes > Scolopacidae > Calidris > Calidris pugnax. The sequence continues at coordinate 15,595,665 of NW_015094509.1, forward strand.
CTCCTTTAGAAACAAAAACTCTTTATCCTTTTATGTGTCTCAAGGTCTCAGCAGATCAGATGAAGTTTAAAATCCTTAATCCAAGCTTCCTTTTAAGGTATTTTCATGAATGCTTCATGATACACAGCCCATCTTTCAGACTATATATAACTTTGACACAGTTTATTCAGTTAACCATGATTTATTGTATTGCATAGCTGCCATTAATATGTATTCATACTATCAAGAGTGTGAATTTGTGGTAGTGTATAAATAAATTTAAAGTAAATATATTACATCCTCAATTACAACGTCTTATTCTGAATCAAAATATTTTTATCCAAATGCTGAAATAAAATCTCCATTTCATATCATGATAGAAGTGTAATCCCTTCTCCCTACATCAAACAGTATTCAAGGATCCTGCATTCAGAATATAGCTGAAAACATTGCTGATATATTAAGCAAGATGAAGTTTATAATTAAAAGTGTCCAAGTAATAGTAGTAAAAATATTATATTTTGCTCATTTATCTCAGTGTTTATGATACGACTCAGAATTGCATCAGAAATGCTTGTCTTGCATAATAAAGTGCTATTCTCAGAGTCATGTTTCTAACCACAATCACACTTTTAAGGTCTGAAGCGGATGGCTACCTAATAAAGTTCTTTTTATTAAAAAAAAGGTCTCTTTGGTTAATGTTAGTCTTAGACATTATATGAATTTTTTATTCAAAATATCCAGAGATGAGAACATTTAAAAATACTGGGTCAAGGATATGAGCATGATTCTGCTTTTAATGGTACTTAAACTGATAATTTCACAGTGCTGAATTGCATTATGGCCTAACGACTCTACTGCATAAGGTGAAATAATATAACATTACTGATCTTGTCCAAATTACTTACATGATGATTCATTAACCAGGAAAGACAGTGTGATTTAATTAATGGATAGTAATGTGAATAAATAAACATATGCTACAGGCCATTTATCGAAAGCATGCATAAAACCTTTGAATGACCTATGTTCCATAAAACTTTGGTTTATAACTCAGTGCTGAGCTGTGCCTTCCAAATTGTACCTTCCAAAACAGTCAGCTTTCCCCATGGCAGGAAAAGCACACTGCACTCCAAACACAAATGCATTAAATCTCCTTCTCCCATCTACAGAACCTTTCCTTTTCACTTTTAGAATTCCCAGATGCCCTTCACTTGAGAAGCAGATATCTGTAATTATTTTATTTCAGCATTATGCTATAATTTTCCTTCTGCAAGAACTAACATTAGTGTTGATATTCAGCATTCTATTATCACCTTCATTGCATGGGCTTGTGCATTTCTTAGAGAACATTTCTCAAGCTTCAAAATTTGTGTGCTTTGCCTTATGCTAGAGGCAAGTTCCTTAGCACATTTGGGAAAACATTTTCAGAATTCTCAAGCATGGAAGAATGAAAGCAGAATATTTTCTGATGAAACATATGATTTCCTTATGCAGGAATGGTTTAAAATGTCTGAAAAAAAGAAAGAGCTTTCAAGCTGAATATGTACTGACATTAATCTATAAGCAAGTATCACTTGGCACAAGGAAAACACTTTATATAAGCTATCCTGTATGGGAGTTGGTGAAAAGTGTTTAATTATAATATCTTTTTTTTTTTAATAGTGAAGAAGTAAATAATATAGTACTGCACACAATATACTACACTGGGTAGTAGTGTAGTATATCGGGTATTATGGGTATCTTTTTTTCATTTTTTTCCCAAGGTTTTTAAAAATCAGAAATTTTGTTATTTCTAGTCTGAGTCCTGCGGGAGCATAGATCAAGCAGTTTCCTTTGTTATTCTTGCGTCAAAATAATTGTTTTTGAGGCATAATCGGTAAAAGGCATTTAATCTTATTTTACAGTTACAGTGATGGAGAACATCTGCAAAGTAATTCATGTGACGTAGACATATTAACTTTGTTCCTTCAAACCCTCCATTTTTAAACCAATATAAGCTTGAACTCATATAGTCAGCCTTCCCTCAAATATGTTAGCAGCCAGCTAACATCCATTCCCATCCTGACTGATCTGTTATTGGAATGAGTAGAAATGGTCATAATTTGAGGGGAGAGAAAAGTTTATCATTAATATAACCCAAGATTTGAATTAACTTCTCATTAAACACCTGTGTAGGTCACTCTTTCTCTGGCTATTTCTACATGACAGGTTAATTCTGAAACAGCCATGACAGTAATTTCTCAGAACTTACTGGTATTTCTATATTGAGAAACTACTTGAACAACACCCTTTCAGCTTTTGCTTTTAAGTGCTTTCAATATTCTCTGCTTATATTGAGAAAAAGAAAAATGTCCTAGGAAAAGATAAGTTTAATAGCCTGCTGCAGTCCTGCACAAATCACTGTTTGACAGAGCTTATGAAGTGTTCGTTGCAGTGCTAGCTCACTGAAAGATCATATATCTTATAGAGATCTTTGAAAAACTTCTTTAAAGTGTGACAGATTGGTATGTTAGAAGAGCTAAACAGTGTCAAAGAAATATATGTTATACAAGTAGGCTGTTAGCACAGTGCGAAATAGTAAGGAATATGCAGAAATCTATCCTCGGGTCTATATCTCACATGTTCAATCTTGTGATACAGAATTCTGCTTTAGTGCATAAGGAGAGAATGAAAGATTATAAACCTAAATTTATAATGACAAAAAAAATATTTTCAGCATTAATTTCCCATTTTTGGTGGAAGGGTGCTAATGAACTGAAGAAACTAATGAAAGTTAATTCAATTTGATTTCCCCTCCTTTTTTTCCCTGCAAAATAGAAGTAAACAAGAAAAATTATGAGAAAGATCCATTTTTTACTTTGTTTCTCAAAAAGTTTAGAAAGATACTTTTTCATTCAGGGAAAAAGTCTGTTTTCATCAGAGAATTGGAACACTTTTGCAATTAATGTTGACTTGTTTATCAGATGTTTCCTGTATTAATATACTGGCTAAATGTAAGTATAAGACTGTAAGGGGTAAAAAAAGTGGCAGGGGCAAGAAAATTTATGGATATCCAGATTTCTTAGTTTGAGTCTCAGCATCCTGAATGCTCAACCCAGCATTCAGTTGTGATAATTTTGGCAGTGAACTTTAGTGATGGTTCAACTAACTAACACCTATTAGTATACGAGCATCTGGAAATCCTGAAAAACTTTTCTTCTTCCTCAATTATACCTAATCAGACATTTACTAACAGACATATGAAACTGCATAGACAGGACTACAGTGTTGATGTGATTTCTATAGTGTCTACCTTGTTTCAAGGAAAATGAAGTATGTCTTCATTATGACATATTTTCTTTCCTCTGCATATTTTTAATATTGAAAAAAGATGAAATTTGAGTTATCAACTCAGATTAGATTAGTATGTTTATATAGCCTGAAATTTTTGAGAATGTTTTTATGTTTATCTGTTTCTGCAGTAAATTATTTTATTTTAAATCTCTGAATTCCTGTAATGCTCTACCTTCTCTTATATTAGCAACCTTTGCACAAAGATAGTGGCAATATGCTGGGATATAAGAAAAAAATGTATAACCTTTTAGCTGCAATCAGCACGGTTATTTCTACTTTCCTATTTTATTTTTTTACAAGAGGGTTTAGATATAAAGTCTACAGTTATGATAGAGCTAACTACTGTAAAAAGGTAATAAAACCTAAATTAATCAGATCTACAAACTGGAGAGAAATTGGAGATTAGCATGTCAAATTTATATTGTGGTCCTTCTCATTCACAGTTTTAAAAAGCATTTTTCAGTACAACTGAGAAGGCTTCAGGGCTAACTGTTGTACTTTAGTTCTGTAGCATATTGAAAATTAAATTGAGGGTTAGGAATAAAAATCCTTCCTTGTTTACAATTTTTATTTGCTTTTTGAAATGATGTTTTGAAATACATAATGATTTACTAAATCAGGAGTTATAACTCTCCTTAGCAGCTTTTTCATGAGGGATGATATTGTTGGCACTGCTGCATTGTCTGATATTAGTAAAACCTTCTCTTCCAATATTACGATTTATGGGATTACTTAGTAAAACTTTTGAGCTATTTAGTTGTGTTTGAACAGAACCTTAACCATGTGAGTAGATACTCAAGCTCCAGATGACTAAGGATTTACTGTTCTTGGTGATGAAGGTTACTATGACTGAGTAAAGAGATAAAACTTTTATTATTATTTTTTCCTATATTTATATGTATTTTTTTTACAGGGATTCTATTTAGATACTTATTTTAAACTTGAAAATAAGAGAAAATATCTCAGACATAATTTGTTTTCTGGGAATAGACAAGTCAAATGTACTTTTGGTTATACAAAGACAGACTTTGGTATAATCATTTGTCTTGGAAAGTTGTATTCATTTCTCTTCACTGTTTTCTACCTCAGTCTTTGCTGACATCGGTCTGGTGGTGGTGGTAAAAATGGAAAAAAATCCACAGAGCCCCTCAAAAATTTGACTGCATCATCAACTGCATGAAATTCTGCGTGCTCTTCAAAAATCACTGCTGTTTTCAGGATCACAGTCCTCTGGCTCATAGCTGGAACTCGAATTCCAAGTATCAGCAGTGTCCCGAAATAATAGTTATTGTTTATAACTACAACTATTTTCAATTTGTACGTCAGAGTATCAAATGACGCTGAAGTAGTCTTTTTCACCTCAGAATTGGAGTAAAGGGCAAGTTTATAACAAGGGGTTAGAAATGGATGTCAAGGCAACCTGAAATACATAGCAATCCACATATCAAGTTGACGAAATCAAACTACATCACTTAAATTCGTAGTAAAATCCTTTCCTAAATGCCACTTGCTCCTGATAGATAGTGCATCCATTCCATAAATTTTAGTCCTGGCTAATACTGGGTCCGTTTGAAAGACCTGCTGATAATTATACCATCTTCAATTGAAAATGTTATTAATATCTTTTTAATATTTCTATAACCTAAAATTATTTAATTCATGGGATCCTGACTGCTCCCAGTTTAAGAAAGAATGTTTTTGTTTCATCATCTCCTTACCCTTAACAACTGGAATATGCGTATGTAATATGTGGAGTATATAAAAGACGTGCTTCACAACACAAGGTTTCTTTTTGAACACTAACCAGCTAGAACTTTTTCCAAAATCTTTAAAAAGAGCAATAAGAAAAAAGATCTATTTGATGAAACAAATCCATACATCCATATGTTCATAACAGCTGTTTCTTATATTATTCCTTTTGGTTATCTTCTCTGTTGTGAAAATCACGCTAGATTCAGGTCATTTTAGGTTATTTAAATTTATCTGAGTCAACAGTTTCAAAGATATACAAAGAGGACGTTGACCCAATTACCAGCATGTCTAGAGTTCTCACATAGTAGATTTTTTCTATAAGACCATTCGTATATTAATTTCTCGAGAAGGATGTTGCTTATTTCATGGCTGGTTAACATCTGTAGTGGTAATTGTACAGTAAGTAGACGACAGTCATTACCCACCTGCCTTTGAAACTGTGGCAGGTATTTTACTATATAATTTTATAGTTAGTAACCAAAATTACTGAAGGAAAAGTAAAATTTTTATTCAGTTACATTAGTCATTAACTTCACAATTAAAAAAAAATTATGAAAGGAGAAATTATTTTTAAGTTACATGAAGCACAGACTTTGTGACTGGCAGGGAAAAATATGATTTTCAAGAAAATATGTCAAAAGAAGTTTATTATTCCATTCCTTCTCATTTTACCAATATCTTTTGGCTTCTGTAAGAAACAAGAATGAATTTCTGCAACTGAGTTCTCCTTTACTTCATAAGTACTACCTCCCAGCTGGAACAGGTATAGTCCTTGCACTGTGTCATGGCTGCTCTAGAAAAATGCGTCCTTCACGTGACATTGTCAGCAGAATACTTAGAATCATAGAATCATAGAATCGCCCAGGCCGGAAGGGACCTCCAAAGGTCATCTAGTCCGACCTCCCCAGTACCAGAGGAGACATAGGTCCCCTCATCTCTGTCCCAGTATTTGGTCTAACTCAGCTTGGGGAAACAGTGAGAAGCCTTTACCATGGAAACTTAGAAATTTCTGACAGGTTAAAGCATTTCCCTGTTTCCTAGACAGCCTCACTAAGCCTGATCTATCTATAGTTTTTCAGTATGATAGCCGTAGTTAGACAAAGTAATAAAAGGCACAAACATTACCTTGTCAGATGTTCAAGGTCATCTTTGAAAGTGTATAACTGTCTAAAAAATTTCAAAGATTTCAGAAAGGCATAAAAAACTTTCTTATAAAAATTTAAGAATTTGGAAAAGGGTAATGGAAAAAGTTCAGTTTAAACTTAAAATTTAACATTATATACAATGGAAAATACCAGGCACCTTTATTAAATACATCTAAATAATGGTAAGTAATCCACTGTGCAATATTTTGAAGGAAAGCTATTTTTCAAGTTAAATATTAAATTAAAATGCTACAATTAATCAGATTTTTTTTTTAAATGACCTGCAAATGTAGTTCTGAAAAGGCATTCTATAAAGTGAAAAGTTGTGATGTAATCATGGCACACCAGGGCAAGTAGATTCAATTAATCATTTAAATATATCATGTGCATGAAATGTATTCAGATAAGAGTCTGTATTGTTAATTAACTTTATCAATATGTTTCATGCACTGATATATGATTATCTCAAACTTTTTCATTACATAAAATATTTCTTATCTATGACTTTTCCCATTTCTTAAAGAGATTACTCTTTTGATTGAAAGCAAACTCTTTTGAGTTGATTTTAATTTGAAAAAGGTTTACCCGGTGAAATTAATTAGCTTTTAGTTTGTTAAAGGTGCTTTGGTATTTGTATTGGTAATTACGTCTTTCTAGAATTCATAGTTGCTTTTACTCAATTCAGAGTTTTCTTGGGGTTTAGCCTCTCTCTGTATTTTGACTTTCGGATGTCTTTCTTTCAAAAACATTTACTTTGGTGAAAATCTATTTCTTTGTCATTCTAGAAATGTCATTTAATTCTTCCTTTGAAAACACTTTATATTGCATGGTGCACTGCTTATATATTGGGTTTGGATTAAGTAATTAAATAAATGATTTTTCATGAAGCTGATATATCCCATTTTTCAGACTTGTCTGTTTCCAAAATCTTTTAATGTGGTTAATGTCCTGAAATCACTGATAAAACAGAGTATTTAAAATTAAGTACATTATCAGGGCATTGCATCTTGGGTTAGGAAATTAGTATCTTTTATTTCAAAATAGGTTGGCAACATGAATCACTCATACTATAATTGGGCAGGATATTGGATTTAATATTGGTATTGGCATGAAGGTGGTGTGAAATTTTTCAAGGTTTCCTTGGAATCTGTTTTCTACCTCTATTTTACTTAGGAAATGTTGTCATTGCTAGATTATAAAAATAATTTATCAATCCCATAATTTAGTGTTTCTACTAAAGAGAATTATTGCAAACACATCTTACAGCAGCAATCTGGGAGACTGTAGAGATTTTGCATAGAAATTGGGAGATACAAAGTCTTGATGTTAGCTCTCTCGTTATCATCAGGCCACTTTATTCACTGCAACTTGCTATCCATCCAGATGCCACAGACTTGAAGGTTTCTACAGGAAACAACGGATTTTGACAGCACAGTGTTGAGTTTTTTTATGTATTTCTACTATCACATGCAAATACTTCCATGTTCTAAGCATGTTTAATAGGACACAAAATAGAACCACAGCAGAAGAGGGCCTTGTTGCAGGAGCAGCAGAACTGAGTCTCTTCAGTATATTACTATGGCTTGGCTGTCTGTCTTTCTGTATTTTTCTCTGATGTTAATTAGTGTTAGTTCTTGTTTTTCATTAGCCATTATTTCTACTAGGCAGAAAGTTCTTATTTTATTCTCAGAGGCAGGAAAAGGGCAGTCGGGGGCAACTTTCTCTAAGCACATGACTGAAAAAAGTGACAAGAAGAGGAGGATAAGTTGGTTATATTTTGTGACGTTTTAATGATGAGAAGTAATTTTGGTGATGGGAGAAATAACAATGCCACAGTATCCTAATGTGCAAAAGTTCTCTTTCTTTAATTTTTTCCTTCATTTTCTGCAATGCCAGAGATTTGCAATATTAATGATCATGCAGATCTTCACATATTTCAAGACACTGACTGCAATATGCTGCATAATATTCATATTATTCATAATGTTAAACACTAAGGCGAAGATCTTATCACTGCTGCAATAAATTTGAAATAATGTAGATCTGTTGGTTTAAAACTGGGGCAATTGCTCCAGGGCACAGGTTAAATTAATATCAACATCATCATTGACTCGTGAAATATTTTGCATTTATATAAATTTCAAACTAAGCCAGATTTTATCCTGATATATTTTATAGATTAAAAAGAGATAGTAGCTTCATATAATATCCAGTTATTTATCTGCAGTTAGCATCTAATTTGCCCTCATCCCATTCATTTACCTCTTTCTGGTTTTACTTGCTTTTTACTTTCTTTTTATGTCTGCCAGAACAGTCATCTCTTGAATGAGCTGAGAAATCAGTCTAAGGTTAGAAGTGATGTATCATGAAAATCCTAAAACTTGGGGCTTTTAAACCTCAGATCAACAGAGAAGATGTATTTTAAGATGCCATCTGGTAGCTTTATACATATACAACACAAGTTTTGAAATTAAAGGGATTATTTATTAGACAATTATGGTTATCTCAAAGCATTATTCATTCACTATTAGTGGTGATTTGCATGAAGATTATTAAGCATCATTGAATTTATTTGTGACGCTACATAAGGAATTGTTTGTTCTTTTATGTTTAATGGATTTCATGTGAAGCTGACTGTTGCAGCATGGCCTGAGTTAGAGAGATGACAAACAAGTCATTTGAGGAACATTACTAGACCTGAAGAACCCATTAAAAAGGTTGACAAACACAATCCCTGTATCATAGCCAACGGTGAGCATGTCACAATGGTTTCTCTTAATACAGTTGATTCCCAGGTCATGATAGAGCTGATAGTAGTGCTGCTCAATGGACAGACACAGCACAGTAGCTGAAATCGCTATTCCTACTCCACAGAACTAGGTCATATGCGTCATTCATTATTGTTTAGATCAAGTGCTTCAATATTGCCTTTGTGCATAAGCAAAACCAAATATAGCAAACAAAATATAGTACCAAGAAGCAAAAAACAGACTTTCCAGGATAAAAGATGATTATAATAAATGCAGACATCTATGGTGTAGATATCTATGGATTGTGGATCTGGATCCATTTACAATTAGTTGAAAGTAACATCTTTAAAGAATAATCAATCAGCTTAATGAATGACATCATGTCTAGAATGAGGCCACCTAAACCAATTTAGATAGCTTGTGCTGTATTTCTCTTCACCTACAGTAGAGTAATTAACTCAACTTCAGACATCAACATTGTAAACAACGGTTATTAAAGGAGATGGACCCAATCCATAATCAGTTCTGTAATAATAGTCCTTAACATCATTTACCTAAGCTAAAATATAAGAAGTAAGTCTTGCCTATGGTATTTTCTCTTCTATTTCTCCAACTCAAACTTTTTATTCACACATTATGCTTTTCTGCACACAATGCAGGTTTTAAATTGTATAAAGATGAAGTCAAAGAAACTCCTGTAGCTATACACACAGCAGAACAGATTAGAAATCTTCCTCTCACAATGATTCTATGGGAAAAACTACTACAGATCCTCCAGATAGGGTTTAATCTGCATTAAATTGAAAGTGGTTGTATAATTAGATATACAGTCTCAGTCTTCATCAGATATGCCTGTCAGAAGTTAATTTTATTATTTTGCCATGTATCAAAATTAATTTTGAACTTTATAATTTATGATGGAAGGGTGAAGGCTGGACATCTAGAAATAAAAATATATTTAACGGATTTTTAAACACCACAAGGCATGTGCAGAAATATTACTTAAGTAGGGACTTCAGAAGCCAAAATAAATAGAATTCCTTGGGAAAATTGCCTTTTAATACAGCTTGAACAAAACTTTCAGTTTCAGTCTATGAGCACTGAATTTTTAACTTCTACATAAATAATAAATGATGCATTCAGTATGACAAAATAGTAAAGTAACAAAATAATGAAAAAATAATAAAACTAATACTGAGAACATTAATGGAAATGTACAAAATGTAATACTGCAGTATTCTCCTATTTCTCTTTATTTTCTAAAAAAAATGAAGTTGAAGTCAGGAAAAAGTAGAAACATGACCTAGATTGTTTTTAGTCTCCTTTCCTGTGGAGAGCTGAATTGCATGTTAAAAAAAAAAAAAAAAAAGGTTTCCAGTTTAGGTATACATTTATTATTATTACTAAGAGGCATTTTACTTCCTGTTCTGTTGGTATGGTTTCTGTGCAGCAGAATTTATACACAGTGCAAGTGACAGGATAATTAGGCTATAATCATGCCTTCAATTCACCCATACAATTCACTTAATGTAGCTGGGAGCTGTACAAATAAAACAAGGGCAAGAAGATACTTTGACTCCTGTTGCCCTCTGGAGCACTGTGAAGGTGCCAGTTTGCATTTGGGAATATTTCCTTTCTTTTCATATTCTGTGGAAGGACTGATAATTTGAGGTATAAAAGCCAAGTTTTGTTTCCATGATACTGGCTGCTGAATATTCTGGCATACTTTTTCTATCCAAATAAAAGGTATCATTTGGTCATCTTAACTTGTGGTCAGTTATTCCAAATTAAAGGGTAGATTTTATCCTTGCCCTCAGCTGCACTTTGTGGGCATCTATGCCAGAACCTACAGGCAGAATTTGATTGGTGTCCAGATATAGCAAAAAAGAAATGTCTTGTAAACCAGAAGATAAACAAACAGAAAATAGAATACATACGGCATGTCAGTTTATATACTCTTCATTTTGTCGTGTTTTTTTTTTTCAGCTTTATCTGGCATATTTTTCTACTACAGTATCAAATACCACTCCCCCAGCTTGCTTAAGGTTCATTGTACTAATACTTTCCTACCAAAGTGTCTGTCATTGTCATTGACTAATATAAGTAGAATTCCTCCCTCGTCACCTTTATAAAGAGGCTATTCCAGCCATGCATAGCTTAAATAAACCACTTATCCTGAAAAAGAGATTGCTTTGCACACAGACTAAATTTACATTTCTACCTTGCTAGTGTATTAGAAAGCTTTATTTGACGCATCTCAATTACTACTGCAAGTTCTCCGTGCAATCTAAACCACGCTGTGCTAGTGGAAAGTACGGGAAGGGCATACCAGCTCAAAGCCTGTTTCTCACACAAATAAGAGGTTGGGCAAAGGCAAAATGCTTATGAACAAACTGGTAAGAGGTGTGAGTGTTGTCATTAACTACTGGTATCTTCATTTTTGTAGGTATGTCTAAATACAGACTGAAGATAGAATGATAAAGGTAATTAAAAAAATAGTTGGAAGGTAAGATGAGGAAGACTTTTAAAGACTACTCCTAGCTCACTGTCCTACCGCTTTTACAAGTCTGCTTTTCTTGGAGTTTGTCAGCTTGAGCAAATGCTCCCAGATATCACGGCTGCTCTGCCATCCACAAAAGCAGATTATAGAAAATAAAAATACAAGGTTCCAGTCTGCCCTGGAGCCAAAGGCCTGGGACTCTTGGCATTGAAGAAACGAAAGGGCCTGCACAGTTCCTCCTTCACAATTTAAAAAGTGTCTTATCAGTTTTGCTGCTGTTATTACGTTGTAGGCAGCAGAAATGCTGACAAAAAGCATTTTTAATTCAAAGCTTCTGTTCAGCAGTTCACAGCAGAGAAGTGACCTAGAATCCTCTAGATTTTCTATGGCAGCCAAGCTGGTAGTTACAGACCCTGTAGAGATAATTTTAAAAATATTACTTTCTGAAATAAAATGCAGCAGTGTCCTGGGTTCTACCTGGTCTATACAGACTTGCATAGAAGTGGGGTGTCTGTGTAGACATGGATACCTTTTTCTCTAACCCTGTCAATTTTTTAGCCTCAATAGTGAATTTCTCATGAAGGCTTTAATGACTATCTATTTTTCTCATTTTTAACTTTTCATCTGTCAGTATAGCAAAATGCTACTTGTTCACTTTTGCTTTTCCTATTTATTTGCTAAATTCCAGGAGAAGAATATTAAGCTAAAATAGATCTACTTTAAAGTGAACATGGGAAGATATAATAGAATTCAATGGGAATTTAATGAATGTAGTGAACATTTCATTTTGGGAGAAAAGGTACTTTCATAAAGTTTACTATCATTAGCTGAAAACAGCTTCAGCATTCTCTAGACTTAATTAAATACCTACAAAGACAATAGAAGACCAAATTTTATCACCACATTGAAATTCTCTAGATAAAAATGATTGCTTTATTTAAAATAAAGCATATCTGAATATGGGTCTATTAATTAATTCATTAGAATGTTAAGCTGCTTATTAGAAATATTGAAAGACTGCAGCTATAGCAGAATTAAAATGCAATACTTTCTTTATATTCTTAAAATAACTCAATATGCTATAGTAGCATTTAGGAGCTTTTTTCCCAGTTGGCTGACTCAAGACACCACACCAACGCTATGTTAGAGACAAGGTAGGGAAGAAAGTTACATGGCATCAAGCAAGAATCCTGGTAGTTGTTACAACAAATGCAACAGTTTAGTGGTCTCATGAAAATTAAATACTGAACAGTGAAAAGTACTGATCTTGCCCTTGTCAAGCTGCTGTTGAATTGCAGTCTCCACTAACACACAGGTCTATGAGCACGTGGACTGGACTGTGGAAGAAGACATCAATGTTTAACGTTGTTTCCAAAATGCAACAAATACCTTATACGGGCTAATTGCACTGTGCCTTTTCTTTTTCTCTTTTACTTTGCAATAAAATTATGTGAAGATTCTTTATTTGAAAGGGTCATTCAAGAAAACAAAAATGAAGAGCAGTTAGCAATGCCTAAAAGTTCTTCCTCAGCAAGGTGCTGGTGAGTTCTGGGGATCAGAACAGCCTGCAAGTTAGCTGCTGGTTTGCTGCTGTTTGATAGAACGGGAGCAAGCCTTAATGAAAATCACTGCCAGGGCTCCCTCTTCTCAAAAATCCCACCGGTAATGCTGCAGGGGAAGTGAGATGCAGTGTAGTACCCGTATCTTTTTTTTATAAGGCCTGGGACTCCACACAAACTCTGACTCTTGCCTTTGCTCCTGCTATAAGAAGCCAGGGTATTTCTTTGGATGAAGCCAGGTGGTTTCTTTGGATGAAGGAAAAATATATTAACATAAATATATACTAGTATGAAAGTGGTATTTCAGTAGAGTGAATCATACAGGAAACAACTGTGATCAATAGATCATAACAGTAAGCAACAGAATGAAATTATAAATAAAATATTTAATTATATTACTTTGTCTTCATCTCTCTCTTACTATGACTTATCATGCTGTACTTTCTATTTCTTTTTTCTTTTGTTGATCTGATCCGCAATAGGTCTGGATTGTTAAATATTGCTGTTTTAAGGAATTAAATGTACATTGGGCAAAAAAGGGATTTTTTTACAATGTAATCAATCTTTTTTGTACTGCTTTATTTTTCTGTGTGTGTTTAACAGAGTATCTTATTTTTAACAATATGGTCTAACTATTTGAAATATAGAAAGGACTTAATTCTTCAGTTGTTATGTCACTGAGATCCCATGGATTAATGCTTTTCTGTCACAGACTTTTATTTGCCTATGTTTAAAACGCTTAGAGTTCATTACAACAAAATCAGAGGAACAGACTCAAAAACCATGTTGTGGCAAAAAAAATACTATTCTTAGTACCAAATTGTGATTGAGAAAATAATTTTCTATATTTTTAAGTAAAGCTGAAAACAAATATATATGAAGGATAGTACCTAACTGGGTGGTACGGATTTGCTGAGAAAGGAAGTGAACTTTAGAATTTCTTTGGATAATCACCTGGAATAGAAGAGATTGAAATCCCTGATGAAATAAATACCTAATTGTCCATGCAAGTGGAACAGATGCACCAATCTAGATTGAGAGATACCCACTATAGAGTACCTGGTAGAAGTTAATTAACAGGTTCATAAAGTCTAGATGTTGAACAAGTGCCCAGTTTGAATTCAGCTAGATTTGCAAGCAGGGTGGCAATTTAAATGTAGGTCTTTTCTTTAAGAAGGAGTTTTCTAATCAATACACAGATTTTCTAGCCTGCTGACAGGTATATTTTGTAGATTGCAAAGCCATTCATATAATGCATCTGGTTCTTCTATATAAGAAATTATTTTTACATTGACATACATTACTGTAATATTGAGCCTCATTCAGAAAACGAGTTACTCATCTAAGATTTAATTTCCCCTTCTCTATTTTAAAATTTAAACAAATCAACTGAATAGTTCTTTTTTTTCTGCAAACACTAAACTTTTTTCATTCCTATTATCTTTTCAGCACTCTTTCAAGTTCACAATAATCCAATTATCTTTCCTGAACTGCTCAGTTTTTCATGAAGTCTCAGTTCAATGACAACTCGCTCACTAGTTGAGGCTTTGATAAGACCTGATATTATTTCCATTTGTCATCTTTCAATCTTTCTGACAACCTCTTTACTTTCATGGTTCCGATTGTGAAGTCATGCTCTTACAAATTAGATCTCTGTAATAATATAATAGATTTTTTAGTGACAGTACTATGAGTTTCAGAGACTTTCTCACTTGAAATATATCAGTGACAACATTAGTTTGGTTCCAGGTAAATCACAGAATGGTTGACCAGTACTAAATGAAAAAAAAAAAAGAAAGAAAAAGTTAAGATTAAAACCCAAATTCAATATTTAAATTGAGGGTTACTTTGTACTACACACTAGAATTGGTGGGTTTTTTCCTTCTTTTTATTTTTAACACTTCTGTTTACCAGACAACAGTTTGCAGATGAATGAATTCTGCTAATAAGCTCTCAAGAATTTGTTTGGGTAAGTAGATGAACACTTACTGGAAAAATTAAAAGAATGTGCCATCTATTTAAGTAGCTAACATGCCACAGGGTAAAGATAATAGTGTTTAAACAGAATAAGGCACAAGTCTTTTATTGATAGTAATAACCACTTAACCACGTTTATGTTTTTCAGAGTTGGTAGTTGGCCAGAAAAATTAGCAGACAATATGCAAATAGTTCTCTGTATTGAGTTTACGCAGCTTTAATTAATGGAATTTAATTAATTTAATTGCTAATGCTTCTCCAGGAGGAAGGAACATTCAAGAAAGTATTCTGTAGTGGCAATGTAATTTAAGCATTTAATCTAGGTTTATAAACTTGAAGTAGAAATACACTCTCTTAGCCCGTTGTCTTGTGTATTGTCTGTAACACCTTCAACTTGCAAGCCTTTCAGAAGCAGGAAATGTGATTTATATATCTTTGAAAATGACATGTAATTTCATTACAGTTTTAAAATATCTGAAATACAATTCACTTAACTTCATTTCACCAGATGACAAAATAGTACAATTAGATTTTTAAAAATAAAATAAAAGTTGCTATAAGTATCAATATGATGAGTTTTGCATCAAGTTTAGAAGACATCTTAATAACCAGAAATTTACCATAGACCAATAATATTCTAATTGACTGAAATGCTACACAGTATAGATACATTTCTATGCTTAAGATTATCCCATGCAATGAAGAAGCAGATTAAACAGTTGCATAAACTTTTAAGTCTCAGAGCTAAACATGTGCCTATAAAGGGCTTTTTTGACTGGTTTTTCTGAGGACCACTCTGACAGTGAAGACATGCACTGAACTCTTTTGACAAGTTTTCTACTGGAATGAAAACATAATCATGGTGTCCACAGTCAGGTTCCTATTTTAAGTCTCAAAGTTAAGAGACAATGTTTTTCACAAAATCAACGGAAAAAATTGTTCTTTTTCAGATGGCAATTTAGAGTCCAACTTAAATGCTCTGAGCTACACCAAATGCCTTAATCTAGTGGTGCAAACATGCCTTCAGGATGCTTTACGAGGTATTTTGAAGGTAGAGGTCACCTGGTTATAAATGTTAAAACTACAGTACTGTACAACTTGACATGAAGGCATTTCTGACCTATCAGTTCAGAAGTATAAAGAATGAAAGATGTAGTGAAGATTAACAGAGCATTCCTCTTATAGATTTCATGAACAAGATACCTAGTGAAACTGCAGGATCTCCACACTGTTGCAGCTATCACAGTTCTAACGAGGACTCAGCATGCAGGGCCCAGGAATCCTATTTCAGCTCAGCCTGGGGCTGTCAGTCCCCTTCCACAGCAACACGGTAGGAATACCAGTCTCCAGCCCTTCTCCAGATGTCTACTGGACAGACCCCTCTCCCCTGTGCTGTAGCGACAAGCTTTGTTTAGCTTAGCTGCTGCAAGGCCTCTCAGCCCTGTGCTGGTAACCTGTCTCCAGCCTGGCCTTGGTCACATTCCCTTTTGCTCCCTGGATGCACCCTTGCCCTGGTCCATTGTTTGCTTTGTTGCCATGGTTATTATTGGACCCTGACACCACCCCCAGGCTCTGTCCCCAGCAGTCAGCCCCTGAGGACTGCGCCCCATTGTGGAGTGTGCCTCAGTTTCTTGTTCCTTGTCTGCCAGCCCTTGCTGCTCTCTGAGAACAAAATTATGTTTAATTAGATGTACTTCAAGCCACCTTCAAAATCTGTCTATATTTACAAAGAAATAAATCCTTCAGGAATGCACATTCAATTTTCAGATTAAACCAGGAAATAAAAAAGATTACTTTTAATTACTTCCTATGCGTTACTTACGTTAGAATCATAAAATAACTCAGGTTGGAGGAAATTCAGGACGGCTGTAATCCAACCTCCTGATCAACACAAAGTCAACTAGGAGAACAGACCTCAGGCAGGAGAATCCACAGCCACTCTGGGCAACCCCTTCATTGTGGTTAGAATGTCTGTCTTGCTGTTCGCCTCAATGGAGACCCTTCTCTCTAAGCTCCTTATAGGTATTTGAAGAATTCTCTTGACACCTCCCTCCCCCTAGCCATCTCTTCTCCAGACTGAAGAAGCCCATCTTCCTAAGCCTCTCCTTGCAGGGCAAGTGCTCCATGGTGGCCCTTCCCTGAATTTGCTGCAATTATCAGCACCTTTCTTGTGCTGAGGATCGAAGATTGGATGCTGTATTCCAAATTTAAGAGCCAAGGAAAAGGAAATAATTGCTTCCCTCAATTTACTGACTACACCTCTGTTGATGCAGCCCAGTGTGCTATTAGCTACCAATTCTTCCGGGGTGCACTATTGATTCATGTAACAAGTAGTTGAGACTTTTACCTTTATTCTATTACAAGAACAGATTTTTCTGTTCCATTAAAGATCGGTGTTTTCCTGAAATAACACACTAACAGAAAACACGATTCTAGACCCAAAGGAATAACATGAAATGAATAAGAGTTCCCGATGCATTAATTTTCTTTTAAAAGACAGCATAGCATATCTGTAAGAGTTTAAAGAAAGAAAAACATTCAAAGGAGTCTGACTGGAATGATAGAAAAGCTATTGGTTTATTTTTCCCTGAAGATAACTTTCTCTGTAATGTGAAAATCAACACTAGATGTATCTTACAATATTTAATGAAAAGACAAGAAGGTTCTGGAGTTTAGGCCTTGAAATAAAGTCTTTGATTTTCTTCAAAACTCTAATGGTATTGCCCTTTAACAAACCTACTGTTCGAACATCTGGATGTAGCAGGAAAAAATACCAAACAAACAGATTGAATTGTTGCTGCAGAATAAAAACCAAGTGACTTTGAGTAGATGTCCAGTCTGTTGCATCAAATGAATTACTTTAGATTGCTCCTAAATATAACATTTCTCCTGTGTTGAATATCCTTGTTTCTAGAAAAAGAAGGAATGAAACCCATTCCTTCTGTATTATTTAAACTGGGAGTAAAATCAATTGATAATCAGAATTCTGGGTAATTTCTTTGGGAAATGCAAAGTAATGTTTATGTTCTCCTATGCTACGCTTACACAAATTAAAACTGAAAGGTGAAACACATGTTAATCTTATACTTTTATTCTTAAAATGGTGAGAGTGCAATTAGCAATATTCATTACAAAAAAAAAAGTAAACTGGAAAGTCAGTTTGGCTTTGCACTTTGCATTTTACACTGTGGGAAGGGTAAGTAAACTCAGCTGTTGTTGAGTCAACACTGTGTCCTGGCAGCCAAAAGGGCCATGTCCTGGGGTACATCAAGCACAGGACTTCTAGCCCGTTGAGGCGGGTGGTTGTTCCACTCTACACTGCACTGGTGTGGCAGTACCCTGTCTTGGGTACTGTGTGCAGTTTCGGGCACCTCAGTAGAAGAAGGACATCAAACTATTAGAGTGTGTTCAGAGGACAATGAAATATGAAATAGAAATTAAAATGGAAATTAAAAAATCTCCCTAAAAAGGAAACCAATTCCAGAAAACAGGGCTATATCCTTTTTCTTTCATTTGCATTTATGCCACAGGTATTACTGGAGGTGAAGACTGATGCATATCATGATCATAATTGTAAATTCAGGACATACTGTCTATCAAATAAATGAACTTGAATATGCTTCTAAAATATAGAGACAGAAGAAGAGAAAAAAACTCCATCCCTTAGAAGGGAGGAGTGAAAGTATAGTCTGAAATACCTCACTTGGGAAAGCCAAACTTGGAACTGAAGAGGTTCTAAGGGAGAGGTTGGAATAAGGAGAATTGAAGCAGCACAGGCAAAAAGTAAGACCTATGTCTATGCTAAGTTTGCAACTTCTTATAACACGTTTCTCTTTTGTAAATATTTCCAATCATCTGTAGTACGTATTTAATCTTTGGGATGCTTTTTTCTTATTTAATTTATCATTTCAAGTGTGTATAGTGATCAAACTGGATTCAAATGAATACAACAGTCACACTGTATAATACTTTAATGAAAGACCCAAATTCAAACATGAAAAACTTGTTCCTTGGAGCATTTGCAACCCAAATCAATCAAGAATCCAAGCTACTGAGATCTTTTCTTCTAAGAGTCAGTTTTGTGTAGTCAGTGTATCTGCTAGCAGGTGCTACGCAATAGAAATGCAGACAAGTAGTGACACAATTTACAACGGTAAGACTGATATAATCTCCTATTGTCATTCTGCATTACACGTCGCATCAAGATGCAGTTTGATAAATATTATAAATTGAGGTAAATGGATGATTGTTAAAAGGAGCAATGCTTTTCATGCTGCCACCTGTATGTATCTTATTTACGCCGTTAGCGTTTGTAAGCCATACAGCAGGCTGGACCAGAGATAAAAATGAGAGAATAATACAGAGGCAACAAAATGTTATGTTTTCATTCATACCAATTCCCTGATCTGGCTCCCTACATAGCCTTGTGAGCGCTACAGTGAGCAAACAGGATGGGAGAAAGGAATATGAGGCTCGGGACCAGATTGAGTCCATAGCACCTCAAAAGCAACAGTGATATTTAATACTAAAATTCAAGTAATACTCTCTCCACTACTTTTTTCAATTTCTTTGCCTGCTCTTTACTTCTGGTTTAATCTTACCAATGTGATGATTACCCCTCTGAAAACTTCTCAAATACTCTGCCTATTTTTCTTGGTCCATTGGTCAAAATTGAAATGTGTTGCCTACGAAAACCAATGTGAGAAACTCCTGTGGTATAAGAGTCTTTGTACAATTTTGCAGTTACAACCAAATCTGTTTTATCAATGCTTAGCTTCTGTCTCCTTTTTTATTATAATCTTCCAAGAGTTTCTTCTTTTGTTTAATTTTGTCCAATTAACTCCTTGGTTTTGAGCAACTTTTCCTAGGCTTAAAAGGTATTCTATGAATAGTAAATAAATAAATGTATCTAATTGATAAAGAAAGCTTTAAAAAAAGACTCAAGTGACTGCAGAGCCTTGGAAAAGGTTGAGGTATAAGGACTCTGTATTTTAATACACCTTAGCAATGTGTGAAGTTGGAATGTATTTTAGGTGTGACAGTAACAGAATTGTGGATGGAAGTAGAAATTTTTTCCATATGAAGATGCTTCATGCCCAGAATAACACATTCTTCTTGCTTGCAATAAGAGCTCTTGTGACAAGTACAGGATTGAGCAACACTACACTGTAATTAAGGATGACACAGCATGCTGTTATTTTGCAACACGACTTGTCTATAAGCATCTTATTCTTGTTATTTGTCTACTTACTAATAACTAGCAAACTAGAGAGACAGGGTGCTGAAAGGAATAAGCATATAGCACAGGCTTTCATTTCTCTATAACACCAATCCAGACCTGGACAGAAATGCTCATGTTGAGAAGCCATAGTTTAATAGTATTTTCTTAGCCTGTGGTTTCAAATAATTTCACAGATGATGCACACGTTCATCACAAAATCAGCTCTGCATCTGCCACTAAGTGCATCAGTGCTGATTATGTCTTCAGAGAGACTTGGAATTGGATGGTGCAAGTGGCAATGCTATCTGGTCCTAAAAGAACAAAGAACACTTATTCCTTAGAGGCATACTGACAGAACAGTAAGGGAAAAACAACATAAATGCTAAATTCAATTAAAAAAAATAATAAATTTGTGATCCTCATGCCTTAATTTCGTCTTTAATTATAGAATAAATAAATCCTAATCTTCTATTTTTTTATATGGAAGCAGTAGGATTGCTTTCTGATATGAGGTCTGATCACTTTCCCTATATTCACTTCAGATGCTGTACTCATAGCAGGGAAGATAGAGAATGTAAGATGAAAACCGAAAGCAAGGAAGGCATAAGAATTCTGCACCAAAACTCAAACTGATATTTTAATTAACTTCTTAGTGATTTCATTGTCATTATTTTCAGAAAATTCTTTATAAAAATACCCTAATTATAAAGAACTGATATTTTAAAAGTATGTAAACTTCTGAGTTTTTAAATCAAAAATTTATCAAGAATTCATTATGATTTTTCTTTAGGATAAACCTCCTTGCTTAAAAGAAATAGGTTAACTTTGGAGTTTTAAAGCATTTCTAATGTAGAGCTGCATTTAAAAAAAAAAAGAGAAGTTTTAAAATTGTGTCAATATTTTGGAACAACTTTTTCCAATTACATCTATAGTGTGGATCTTAGATAAGCAGCGTAGCTAATTAATTCTTAACTGTAACATGCAACTTATGGTCCATGGGATTTTAGTGGCCTGCTGCCAATGATCTAACAAAGGAAAGGCTTTTTTTCTTTCTTTACGTTGTTCAGACAGGGATTCATCAACAGAAGAGCAGAATTACCAAAGGAGAATGGCTCCTCCCACCAGAGAACTAATATTTACAGATAGAATTTTTTATATTTTATATTTATAGACACAATTGCTTTCAATTATTTTAACTTTCTTTTTTTTCCCCAAATTTTAAGGCATTTGACTGTTCATCTAGTTTATGGCATTATTATCCACCCATTCTCAAATCTGACTAAATTTACACTGAGGTTTTCTTGAATGACCTCTTTGGCTAATGAACAATTGTTTGCTAAGAGTTGATCAAAAAAGCAAATATCTTCCAAAAAAAACTTGTAATAAGTCGTAGTTGATTTTAAAAGGCAGGGGATTCTGATGGTGGGTAAGCAACTACTTCTCTCTTCCTATTAAAATAAATTTTTCATTATAATAAAAACGGTTATAATGCTATTGTATTGGATAATGTCAGTGACTGACATAACGGGATGCTTAATTTACAA
Organism: Calidris pugnax; assembly: GCF_001431845.1. NCBI lineage: Eukaryota > Metazoa > Chordata > Aves > Charadriiformes > Scolopacidae > Calidris > Calidris pugnax. The sequence goes on from NW_015094509.1 coordinate 15,617,428, forward strand.
GCCAAAAAAAAAAGTTTACCTATTCCCAAACATTTTGAGTGTCACATAGTTTGTACTGAGCCTAGTGGGAACTACTGAATGCTCAACAGTATGAATATTTTATTATGGATCTAACTGTCCAAATGTGAACTATAAATTTAACTCACATATGAAAAACCACTTAGCTAACTTTGAAAGCCTGGTAAGATGACAAAGTGAGTCTGTTCTTCGGTTATAATTCTGTATTACTGAGATGCGTGTTCTCATCATGAATAAATGTCTGCACCTGTAGTTTCCTATTAACCTTTGAAGTGTTTTTAAGACATACTGAACATACTGAACCTGTTCTTGCATATCTGTGCATTTTCGGTATTATTGATACAGAAGTTATATCAAAGCAAACACAAATCAAAGCCAAAATTTTATCAAATACCAAATGCAGGTTGAAGGATTCAGCCATGTAGTTCTAGAGGTGTGTCGCCCAGCAGTAGTTTCATTTTTACAAACTTTATGGATATTTCAAAATATCTTGAAATACTTGAAATACTTCAAAATGTCATTGATCTGTAACTTAGAAAAAGCATGAAGGGAGAACATGCTTATGAACATGGAACTGCATTTATTTAACACTTTAATGAGCAGTGTATTAGTTCCTGCAGAATATTATTTCAACTATACTGGATTAAAGTTATCACTGCTTGTCTAGACAAGGATCAAAATGTGAATCTTAAATTAGATTGCCTTAAGATTTGTTTTTGTCAGGGTATTGTATTTATCTTAATAATATGACAGTCCAGTAGCCGAAGAATGTAAGTTCGGATAGAAAAACTTAGAATCTTTTGAGAAATTTCTTTCAAGACTTGCACTGTATATTACATATTTTTAATGAAAAATGACATTGAAAATATGAGAAAAAAAAAAACTAAAGTAAGGCTGACATATAATTAAGATCTCAAATTAATCACTGTCTTAGTTAAACTTCAATACGAGGCATGTATCAAAATGATAAATTACAGTAGCATAGGCTGACAAATATGGCTTATTTAACAACATTATTCTGAAAGAAAGAAATTAAACAGAACATTGAAATAGTAAGTAGATTTTTTCCAGACTAAGGGAGAGACATTTTTTCTTCCAATAATTAAATATTTCTTAAGGCAGATGAAATGATAGGTTACTCATTCATTTTTAACTTTCCAACAATGAATTTTTTGCAGATGTTAAAACAAATGAATATATTTCCATTCATTTTGCCTGGAAGAAAATTATGCATGGTTCTGTGGCTCTCTAATCAATCAACTTATTTATTTATTTCTTAAGATTTATCAAAGAAAATTTAGCATCCAACAGACTAAAGTCCAACTGGTAGTTGTGGGAGAATAAAACACTAGGTCTCTAATCAAGCCCACGTGCATGAGTTTTTTTCCTATTCTCTTTGAAATAGGATGGCAAATTCTTGGCAGCAGGAACAATGTTTAACTACTTTTTTTTTTTCATGTACTGTACTTTCTAAACTGTATTTTATTAACATATTGTTAATAAAGTGACACAGCAATCCATACTGAGCCTTTCAGAGGTACCAGTGATTAGCCACTTCTTTTTGCATGGCACAGTCCCCTGCCTGCAAGCCAGACCCATAGTCTTGGACAGTGTGGTTCTTGCCTGGAGCCCAGACCCATAATTTCACAGAATAATTGCTGTTTGTTCAGCTTTACAACTGCTACTTCATGCAGTTCACCCATGAGAGTGGTAATAAAGTGGCCAATGGGAAAGTTCAAGCAGATCAAGTTGGTATGGGATTCTGAGGGGAAGAGATGAGGATATGATCCCTGATGGTGTTGGCAGCCCTCTCAATCCTTGTGGTTAGGACAAAAGCTCTGGCTAGGAGCACGCGCATCCAACAGACCAATGTCTAGCTAAATGTCTAGGGTTTGACCTCCTTAATGACGGTACCTTATCTGAAGATGAAGTAGGACTGCTGGGAAGAAACAAGACCACCTGATCAAGGAAAAGAAGGACATAATCGGAAGTGAACTTGCTTACCTCAAAACGAGGGCCTTTAAAAATAGTCTTATCAGGGGATGGGGACCTAACTGCAGAGTAGAAGAGAAGAAAATTGAACCCAGGATTAGACAGAAGGTTGGGAGTTAAGTAGCAAAATTGGGATGTTAGACTTTAAGACATCACATTTGGATTTATTTTGGGAATTGTTAGGCAGCATCTCCTGGGAAGCAATTATGAGGAGGAAGGGCAGCCAGAGAGACAGCCGATTTTTTTAAAAGACAGCCAACTGTTTTAAGGGAAAGTGAACTTTGGCAAATGACTCATGAGGCTAACAAGGGAACTTCTTAATGAAATAAAATGTAAAGAAATACAGACCAAAAAAAAATGGAAAAAAGGACAGACAACAAGAAAGGAACCTAGAAGTGCTGCTTCACCATGTAGCAGCAAAATGTAGGCGTACAAACACTAGTGAGGGGTGTCATGGCTTGTAAAAAGTGGATCCCCTAAATGCCAGCACAACCCTGCTTGTCCACCTAGCATCCCTGCCCAGATCCCAGGCCTCCTTACTTGTCCCATGGGTCCCGTACTTGCTGGCTTGTCCAGCCTGATGCTCAGTGTCAAAGACAAGGCATTTACACACTTGTCCAGCATAGGCTCTTGTCCACCCACCTGATATCTCATCCCAGATCAAGGACCTCCTAACTGCTGGCAAGTCCAGCTGGAAGTGTGCTGGCGAATGATGCATGCACACCTGCTTTGAAGAAGTTGGACAGTTGCCCTCCACATGCCCCCAGCACCAGGCACATGGATTCCTCCAGCTGCTGGCACTGATCCTCTCACTTCACTCAAGCCAGTTCCTCCCAGTAGCTGGTTTTTGGGACAGACGCTGTTTCTGCCTCAGTGAGTTGCAGCCAAGACCTCCACCCACTCCAGTAGCAGGCACTGAGTCCCCACTCACTCCAGTAGCTGATACCATAGTCCAGGGGCACCTACACCCCCAGTCTGATTCTTGTAGCTGGGACTCAGCCCTTGAAGCCCTCACATACACACAGGATAGAGAGTGATACTGCACTCAAAGTTAAAAAAGAATTTAACACGAAGATAGGACAAATTATGGTGATCAGGTGCAGGGCTCAGCCAGATGAGCATACTGATCAGATCTGTTTTCCACACGGACATCACAACACTCAAAATATGATGAAAATGCAGAAGAATAGTACAAAATAATTTGTGATTTGGAATACAATACTTATGTTAAGACTTTAAAAGCCCATATTAAAGAGAAAATACTCTGAAGTGTGCAATTTTATTGCAGTTCTTAAAAACCTAGCATAAGAACTAACAGATGTTAATACTAAGGGCTCTGTAAATTAGAAGATAATAGCAGAACAAGAACCAGTGACTGGAAGTTTAAAAATCAGAGTTGAAGTCTGACTTCTAAGTGAGGCAGAGTGATCAGTGGAATCAAAGAAAGTGATAGTTTTCTTAAATCTTGATGTCTTCAAATGCTGAATCTGTTTCCAGAAGTTATTCTTTAGCAAAATCCAAATTAGTGATTACAGTTTAAATAAAATTATGTGAAATGCAATAAAAATTAACCAAATGAAGTCCACAGGCCTATTTTCCTTTGTTCTCTCTGGATTTCAATACAGGAATGGTGGGAACATACAACATATAGGTAACGTATTGAAAACATATTTTAATATTTGCACCAAGGCAATCTGGTATTAATTTCATTAAGAGTGATTCCTGTTTGTGCTACAGCATTACAAGTACTTCTGGCATTAAGATTAGCATGATAGTCCTGAAGCAATGGTGTATTGTGACACACAGGCTACACTGGATCAACTGGAAGAAAAAAGTATTTTCCCAGCCAGTACTTATTGTATTTAGTGACGATGTTAAGTATTATCTAACAGAGGGTGTTTTGGAAATGTTACTTATGTTTTTAAAAAACATTGGCTAGGGAGATGTCATGTGGCTATACATCTCTGTATCATATAAATGGGAAAGAATATTGATTTATAGTTTTTTCAGGTAAAATATCTGAGGTATTTTGAAACTTTTATTAAGGTGGGCTTCTTGTTTTGCTTTTTATTCTCTGTATTGATGCTGAAGTATGAAAAATATGATCAAAAGCAGAATAATATTTTGTTATTGTTAATTGCAGCATAAAACCTGTGCAAATTTACTTTTCTTAGTGGAGTTGCAGACAAAACATATCAATATAAAAAATCACTTTGCAACATGATGTAGAACCATATTTTATAGCTTACATATTTGTTTATTCTTTCTCTAAACTTTGCTTATTCTTTGATAACTCCCCTCAATTTACTAAAGTAATTTTAAAATATTGCAAATCTGAACTTTTGCCTCCCTTATACCAAGGGAGTTCAGAACTACCTAGCATGTTAATTACTATTTTGAAGAGTGGTACAATGAAGTTAAACGCTGATAAGCATCTTTCTTTATTTCCCTGAGTATACAGCCATTTTATTTCTGCATCACACACTGTAGATAGTAGATACAAGTCTATGAACAGGCATCGTTGGGATGTTTGCCATGCACAATTAATATTCCAAAACCAGAGGGATATGCTAGCTAATTTGATGTCACTTCCTAGGCAATGTGACAGATACTCACACATTCAGCCAAAAGAAACTCCAGTACCTTTTTCTTTTCTTGTTATCCAACAGGTTGAATGGAAGTGAAAATATAGAACTTACATTGCCTTCTTATGTTTAGTATGTTTCCTTGCTAGATTTAGAATCTTTTATTTTCAAAACAGGACTTTCCATGATGAATACATCTGGTAATTTAAGCATTCTCTACTTTAATTTTTTTTTTGGTAGATTTTTATTTCAGAAACACTAGGAAAACTAAATTTAATTCCATTTTTATTAAGGGTTGCTGAAGCAATCTTGTGACAGAGAGCAACCATACCCAAAATAGCTATGACAAAATCTGAACAACAAAAAAGCCTGTATTATCTGTCAGGTAGTAAGTCTGGTGACAACTTTACAGGTAAAGTTTGTGGCTTTTATGACTCCAACCTGGTAAACACTTTTTGGGTGGACCTTTTATAGAGACCATTCCAACATTAATCAATAATTCTTTATTACTCCTTTAAATTTTTATATGAAATCAGTAGCAATATTATTAGCTTAATGTAGCTAGTACTTCATGAACTTTATCTAAATCTAAGATTTAGATTATATGTAGCCATATTTCTAAATTCTAATAGGCAGCAGAGCTAAAAATAGATTATCCTATTTGTTCATGTTCTCTAGCTGTATACCAACTGCCAAAATTATTTTTAGCATCCACATCCTGGCACATTTAAGTCCTACTAGTATTTCTGATCTACATGCTTCAATAATCCTGCACATCAGTTACCAATTTTTCTTAATATTGCTGAAAGAAATGCATGATAGGTCCCTAGAAGCCACTAGACGGAAATCCTATTCCATTAATAAAGACCATCTGCTCCCTTCTTTCCTGGTCCCCATTATCCGTAGAGATGAGATCAGTCTTGAAATTTCTAACATTGTTCTCAAACCCATCTCAAAAGCAGTTCAGCAGAATTGCTGAATTCCTATAGCACCACTCTGGTACAAACATGAAGACTATTTCATGATTTATACAGTGCCTAATAATTCAGTTTTATAATTCAGCTTTTAAAAGATGTGTAGCAGTTCAAAACAGATAAAATTATATTTCATAACACTTGTAAATAATTGCAATTCATCTCCAGGACATTCAGAATTTTCACTATAAGTATAATGTATATATTAAATTCTTTCCCATGAGCAATAGAAGGGCGCAAAAGTGTCTATCATGTTTGTCTTGGATAAAGATTGCCATAACTTCTAGCAGTAAATTTGTTAACAAAGTCAATGATTTCAACAATGTCTTCTACCTGTTTAGTAGCTTTTGAATAACCCAATAAGAACCAAAGCAAGCACTGTTCAAAGCAGGACTAGGTTCTCTGGAGCCCCTCTCTGTATGGGCCAAGCCGCTACGTTGCTTGCTTTCTTAGCAGCTGTATTTCCCCTCCCATGCTCTCCATGAATAAAGCTGCTTAAGTATCTCAAGACAACAGGAAATGAAAAAGTGCATTAAGTTCTTCTGTTCTGAAGCCAAAACAATTTTATCAGAAATAAAGTTAAAAAGACAAAGCTACACTGTGACTTGGCCTAAATGATCAAATAAAGGATAAGTATAGCATTTCTTTTCCATACATTAATACCTATACATGTTACACAGGCCCTGAAAGCTACTAAAAAAAGAAAAAAGGTGCCAGAAATCTCTCCAAAAAAAACCAGTCATGGAATCATAAGACTTGTAACTCCCACGTTTCTCACTCCATCCAGCAAAGCTGTGTTGCTAGACAGTGATGAAATGATAAATTGCTGCTGGTAATTATTGTAGCTCAAGTTTTTTTCTTAAAATCCCTCCTCAATTTTCAAGGCATCTCACCATTTTCTGTTTCCACTGGAATTGAAACTTTTTTCTTTGGAGTAATCTGTTCAGTTTTCTCTCATGAAATCTTTTTTTCCAAAGTTACTGGCTATATAGAGAGGTGCATTTCTCAGAATGTGCTCTTTCCCAAATAATAAAGAAACGGAACATAAAGGTGTATGTGCACAACGGTACCAAAGCTAACCCAAATATTCCAGTTGATATCGAGGAAAGTAAGGTGAAAGGGAAAGAAAGAAGGAGAGGAGGAGAAAAAAAGAGGAGGAGAGAAGGATAGAGGGACAGAGGATACAGACTAAGGCTTATGATGTTGATGGTAGGAGGCCAGAGTGGGTGTATCTGTGGTTTATTGTGTACTAGATTTGACTGGATGTAATTGCAGGGGCTTATATATGATGGCCCAGCATAGTAGCTCTATGGATTATATAGTTTTATATCTTTTCATACACATTTTTATTCTCAGGAGACCAGAAAATTAATTTTTTTCTCTTTGTTATGATCAAGAAAGTCCACAGTAGATTCATATTTTCTACAGAATTTGTCAGATACTCTGAAGTTTCTTGTCAACTTTCTGCTCAGTATGCCAAGGAGGATAGGAGGTCAGAGATGGACTTTGTTTATTTGTGCTTTTTTGTTGTTGTTGTTGCTTTGCTTGTTTTTAAATATAGTGAACAGTAATGCATCCCATATAACCTTCTGTCTATGTCTTCTATTTCTAAACGTTTCATAGGAAAATATTTTAAATGATCACTGATTGTGAAAAGTATGTTCCTTCTTTTTCAAATCACACCTGGATCTAATCCCTTCAGATATACGTCTCTACTGCTCATTCTGCCGTCTCATACTATCTCTGTCTATCATTTTGCTTTATTGCAATAACAGGTTGCTAATCATTTCTGTCTTAGGTTTCAAATTACAAATACATAATGAAGCACTTAAGTATGTGGTCTGATATTTAGGGGTACTAAATATGCAGATGTTTCATCAGGAAGCTAAAAAGGAGCTACTGGGCAATCAAAATTTTTGAAAATTGGATACTAGGTAGAACCAGATCTGAAAATGTTGATTGCAGGGTTATACACATTCACAAAGAGTACAAGAACAGAAATGGAGATTGCCCTGATGTGATTATCATTTAAATACATCTATTCTCTCATGTCAAGGAATGATGCATGAAATGAATGCAACGTAATGAGTTTTCATTTCTTTGCTAGCTGGTTATAAAGACAGGTAACTTCATAGGAAGTCAGAAAAAAAAGGAATTTAAAGGAAAATTCTCGCACTGAATGAAGCTGCCTTGATGCAGCTCTTAAAAAGGTAGCCCTGGCCACAGGAAGGGAGACTCCAGTGAAATAAAATTCCGGGGCCTAGTATAATTTCTTTCAGTATTCTTGATTTCACTAAATAAAGCCTCAGAGTTAAAAAAAAAAAAAAAAGTGAGTATCAAATTCAAGGTAACAAATTTATGTTTTGTTCTGAAATGCTGATTCTGTGATTACCTTTTGCTTATGTGCAAGCCAGAAAAAAGTGTGTGTAATTGTCTCATTTATTTTCTATAATAAATCAAGGGACAAAAAAAGCCTGAAAATTATTTTCTGTTTTTCATTTCATATCTTGACATAAGTACATATAGGAGGGAATTTCTATATGAATTAGCATTCTAATACATCATACCTGAAGGTAAACAATGTCAATGGCTGAAGACATTTTACTACAGAGTGATTCTGGGCTGTATCTATATGGCAGCCTTTCATTGCATTACCAGTTTTAGGATGTCGCTCTGGTTATCGAAGAGTTAGTTACTCAGCTAGTTACCTCCCCAGAGACTAGATTCTGTTGCAGATGGGACTGAGCAGGGTACAACAGTGGCCTCAGAGCTTCTCCAAGGAAAGGAAAGGGAAAGGGAAAGGAAAGGGAAAGGAAAGGGAAGGGAAAGGGAAGGGAAAGGGAAGGGAAAGGGAAGGGAAGGGAAGGGAAGGGAAGGGAAGGGAAAGGAAAGGAAAGGAAAGGAAAGGAAAGGAAAGGAAAGGAAAGGAAAGGAAAGGAAAGGAAAGGAAAGGAAAGGAAAGGAAAGGAAAGGAAAGGAAAGGAAAGGAAAGGAAAGGAAAGGAAAGGAAAGGAAAGGGAAGGAAAGGTTTCATATGTGAATCTATGTGTCTGAATCACTGCATAAAAAGCATACATTGTAACTTCAATAAGGTTATGTGTATTTGTATAGATATTTGATAAGAATCTTTTGATAAGACTGTCTTACCTTCATAGTAAACTTTAAACCCATGAGCACTAACTGCGAAGTCACTTGTCAAGCGCAGTGAAAATACAGATTTTGTACTTGTCACAGGTGGAGGAAGATGAAATCCTGTTAATCTAAGAAAGAAAAAAGCACAACACATAGTTAGGTGCCTGAAAAATAAAACTGTGTCTGACAGGTTGCTGTTCCAAACAGCATTTCATCATGGAAATGGCAACTGACTTAAAAGTATATAGTTTATATTACTTGAGTTTACATTACTTATTTTTATATGAAAGTTTAAGGAATCAGTACAAAATTTTTGTGTCTTTCATGGATACTGTAATAATTAATTTAGGAAAAAAAATTGCTGCACCTAAAATAGATATGCGCTTGCAATACCTTAAGCTACAATAGGTATGTGCTTGTAGCTTGAAATAGCTTAAGATAATAAGGTTAGGTAAAATAGTGTAAGATAAAATGTTAGGCGGAAGCAACAGTGGAAAGTACTGACCCGTGGCAAAACAGGGGGTGGTGTGGTTAGTTAAGATAACTGCAGAGGTGTCAGCTATGTAAAGAATGGAGATGCCACAGGAAGAACATGGTGATGATGGCTTCGAGCCTTCCTCTGACAACCACCAGGAAGACCCCTGAGGAAGCATTGTGCCTGTGCTGCTAGGAGGGGGGGGGGCATGTTCAGGGGTTGGTTACGTTCTGAGAACTCATTGACTATGTAAATCATTTTACGAGAAAAACCATGAATATGCATGAATAATAGGGGATAAAAGCAAGCATATGTAAGAATAGAGTTAAGCCACAGGAGGAGAAATCCCCTGTGTATCTCCCAGCGCTGTAAATAAATGTTCTTTGCTCCACAGAATTTGTCCCTGACTAAAAGTTGATACAGTGAGCGCGTTTCTCACAGATACTCAACCAAGCAACACAAATCAGTTTGAGAAAACTGTACGTAGTAGAGCTGATAGTTAGATATAGAAACTGTACTTTAAAAATGGTCAAGATTATCAGTAGATGAAAAAAAAACCCTCTAAACACCAGCCAATTTACATTATTTAGATGTTATGTTCAAACATCTATTGCATTATATATTTTACACTGGCTTCTGTTAAATTTATAGTGGATGAATTTTCTGCAGCAATATGATGAAAGAAAGGGGATCATGATTCATTTTAATGAGGGGATTTAAGATTATTTAAGCTATGTATTTTAGCCTCAGAGAAGATATTTCTGCTTTCAACTCAAACAGGAAATCCAAAGAGCATTGTTGTGAAATAATACATCCATAAAGAAAGCACTCTTCCAAGGAAATACATGGTTACTAGGGCTTTTCTTTATTTAGTTGGTTGGTTTTATTAAAACCACTATGTTTGAGACACAGATGAAAGAACAATTTTTGTGTACACTCAGCACTGCTGATATTCTCAACAGATACTCATCTCTATACATTCTTTTCATTTGATGCACATATGGTAACACTTTCTCTATTCTAGGAGTATAACCCCATCAGGCTTCAGACCAAAAAACCCACAGTATTTATCTGTCAAAAATATGTAAAGAAAAAGTTGAATAAGTTAGCTGTGTGTACTCACCAGTGAAATCTAGACATATATTTGGAGCCCAGCCAGCCATATACGCTAAATTCTGTGGCAGATTAGGATTATTTCTTTTATTAATGATTAACATTGTTTTCACATGTTTGTAGTTGAGCCCTATTTTTACTTATTACTTTGCATTTAGAACTATAGAAAAATTTGGTTAAGAAGGGATGTGTGGAGATCTGATAGTCCAACGTCCTGCTGAAAGTCAGCTTAGCAGGAGAGTTAGTCCAGGTTGCTCAAGATTTACCTTTTCCCTTTCTATTCTTAGAACAAATTTGCCACTTCTTTTTGTTTGTTTGTTTTTAATACATATTCATGATCGTGTTTTGATTTACTGATATATGTGAAATATGAAATTTACTGTACATATGCACAAACAACATCCAAAGCTCTTCACTGCTTTGTTAAAAAACCACTGTAAGTCAGCTTACAGTGATTCACAACAGATGTTAGATTTTGCAATACATCTTTATTACTACATCTTTATTTATAGGATTTGAGAACACCCAATTCATAGGTTGGTCTTGTGAACACTTGAAAAAAAGATGTAAGCACTGATTATTATTTTTTTACCAGAAGAAATGGTATATATTTTAACTTTTGCTTAATATAAGTACTGCAAGCACCAATGATGTTTCATGTTGCTGAATACATTTTCTGCTGCTTGTACTGAAATTCAGTCTGAGTCTTGTTCTGAAATTAACTGATAAGTTATGTGATGCCATTATCAGTATTTCTACTCTCACTGGAAGGAAGGACACAGATAAGAAACCTAGAATTCAAAATGATTTCCTGAAATATTATTGTAATTACAGTACTAGCATTTATTTTAATGCTTTATTTATTCTTAATGTTAAGATAACTTTAGATGAGTTCTGTATAGTGTACTAGTAATTTAGCATGAGACTCATTTGCTGTGGGGATCATAAAACTCTGTTGACTATCTACTTGGTGTTCTTAAGGGATACTCTAATTTAGAGTGTTGTACTGTTGTTTTCTCTTAAGCAATCTTTGGCAAAAAAAACTCCACCACAGTAACCTGTCTCTTTTTTTTTCCAGGAAAAAAAGAGAAGACAACACTGCAATAGCCAATGTATGCTATTGGTTACAATCATGACAGGTATGAAAGCCAAATGGTAAGATAATATTACTTACAACATAATGACCTGAAAATTGAAAAACATGAACAAAAGTAGCAATGACTCTTAAATGTCTATACATATCTCTCTATATATGCCGCAAGTCATCAGTGTGTGTACCCACAAACCTGTTATTTTTGTTATTGGCCTCTTCATGAACAATGTAATAAAAGCAAGACTAGATTAAAGAATTTAAATTAATATACAAAAATGGAGAATGATTGACAGAATATTTAGGAATTAGGAAATGCATTTTTTATTTGATTATGAGGATATATTTTTATTTTAACAACAAAGCAAATTAATAAAATGTTTATGGGCATATGCATAATTCTTTGACAAGTCAATATCAGTGCAATTTTCCCATTAGCTTATTCATAAACCAATAAAATGATAACTATCATCACTTGAAAGTAAGCTGCCCTGACATAAAAACTAGCCAATAATTTGAATAAAACTTTAATTTGCAGCATACAGCAGGCCTAGCTGGTAACTATTTAGCTACTCAATGATTTGAGGGAATTGTGGGTATAAACACATATCGAGCAGAAAAGAAATACACATTTATCCCAAATTATTTAATTTTATGAATGGTACATATGCATTATTTAGATGGGTAGGGGATTTTTAAAATGAATGCATATGTTACTAGCATGGCAAGCATTACAGCTCCTCATGCAAAACAAATCATTATTAGAGCCATTTGATACCACTTAGCTTTCAGGAGTGTGCCTTTTAGCACCATCATAATGCTGCATTGACTCAGAAAGGTTCAGATTGTTTCTTTAATTTGGTTGCTACACTTAAATTTATATGAAAAAATACAGAAGCTTTATTTGTGGTTTAGTGGATGCAAAATTAATTAAATTTTTTAATAAGCAAAAATACAACACCATGCAAATATCACTTGGTTAAATACTATACATTTTAAAAAGGGAATAGAATGTAATTTGTTCAGACATTTGAAGTAACCTAATAATTGAGTATTATTCATTGGGTCCTACAGTACATTGACCTCAGAGTTTAAGTCTCATTTGTGTAAAACTCTACAAAAACTTATAAATGTTAGCTAGAAAAGATTTCTTTGCCATTTAAAATGAAACATACCAAGTACATAACTGCAGGAGAGAGATGTCAGGTAACCAGCAAAATGCTTGTGAGACAATGTAAGTGTATAGACCTTATCGTCTCTTATTCAGACCAGTTGCAACTAAATGGCTAACTTAGAAAGAGTACCCTGGTAAAAGCAAAACTTTAGGTGGGGTACTTATGCAAAACAAACAGTCATCTCCTTAAAATTGTATCATCTGCATATTAAACACATTTAAAATTCAAATCTCCTGTAGTAGCTGAGTTTTTTAATCTACAGCAATTTTCTCTCTTGCAATCCATTTGCATATTTCATTCCATTTACATCGACTTTTTTTAAATTTAAAATACCTAATGGAGTGATTCAGGTGTCTCTATTTTAGACATCAGGAGGTATTTGAGACATCATCACAGAGCTGGTAGATGTGACATTGGACCAACTAGAGACCCATGCTCTTTTGGAGAGTGGAGGCCAGGCAGGATCTGTTATGGGTTCTAGATGTGCCTACAGGTTACGGTAGGAACTTCAATCACGCTTTTATGGTCCACCCCTTTGACAGAAGAAATTTATACTAGGACAGGTAGGATTTTTTATTATTATTATTTTTGTTGGAATTTTTATTCACTCAGTCCTTACCCTCTTACCCTTTTTGGTTTTGGAATTAGCTCATTTAGTGTTGACTGAAATGCACAAAGAGATCCCATAAGCAACTGATACTGGCTGCTGTGGTGAGAAAACATGGGAACTAAAAGACAATGTCTACAGAGGTCAGAGAATGAAATATACTTTTTTTTTCTGTCTCAACTCTTAAAAAAATGAAATTAAGAATTATAACATTCTACTAGAATATTTGATTGAGATGCTGCAGTTCAGCTACAGAGTGCTATCCAGTATACAACAGTGATTAAAATTTGTAATATACTGCTTATTAATATTTGCTTTGTTCTTATGGGTGTCTTAGAAAGCTTGTCAGGTACCTTACACTCACAGGAAATGGACATATTATCTGTCCACCTAGTAGACATTGAAGCTGTGAATGTGAAGTATGAAGTTAGCTGTGTGGATACTTGAAGACTACAGATAATTCCAGGAGTTCAGGAAAAAGCTGAGGAATATTTTTACTCATTCATCTCTTCTACGTTAGAAAGAGCAGATGTTCTTCCTGAAAAGCTTCTTGTTTATAGAAACTCTGAAATTTCAGTAGTAAATATGGTGAAATTAAAGTTGCTATATTATGTGGAGAAACAATATATATCTAGAATTTAGATATTATTTGCATGCAAAATGATGATGTATTAGAAAGTAATTTCAGTAATGTGAATCTGCCAATGTTTTTGTAATCACTTCATTGTGTAAGAAGGAATAGAGAACAGAAACACTTGATAACAAGTAGCCAGAGAAAAGGGCATATGAGATATGATTAAAGAGATGTGTATAAATAACCCCAAGTAGGCCCAGACTGAGGAGAGGAAAATCTCCATCATCACCAACATACATCTTGGCAAAGAATCTGTTCTGTTGGTTGTTTACCATAACGACTCCCTGGTGCCATCTTCATCCTCCTGAGGCAAACCAAAGCTGTTGAGGATCCAGAGGGCCATCAGAAGGGTGAAAACACCACCAGAGAAAAGAGGTAGACTCTACAAAGTTTCTTTACAAATTTAACTGTATTATCAATAAGATTTTCCTGTAATTCTTAGTTACTTGGACCATGAGTGTTAGTAATATTGTAAGTGGATTACTAATAGCAACTTTAATATTAACTTTTGGGGTTTTTTTAATTTGTTAAGACTTCTTGGCAAAATATGACAGATTTTGAGTCTTCCAATGTCCCGAAGTACTCAGGATGCAAATGCAGAAAATTTCCCTATGTAAAAATGAAGTGAGGAAAAGATGTTTGTTTCCAGCTAAGAATAGTTTTGAATGAATCTATGTCGTATCCAGGGAAGTTCTCCAACTCCATCTTTATACATTTTTTCAGTAATGGAAAGGGTCAAATGGAGTTCGCAACAAAACGCTGTCTTATGTCTGCAGGAATTTCTAAATGTTCTGTCACATTTATTAAAATATAGTAAATTAATGAATCTATATGAAAATCTGTAATAATATTTTTTAGTTTCTAAGTGACTGAAAACACACCATTTACAGTGAGTGTCACTGTGTCTCTTCTTCCTATGAGTTACTATATTTCAGCACATGCTGCAGATTCACAAAGAAAATGTGCATACAACAGTAAACAGTTGAATCTCTGCCTTCCCTTTTTTAAAGTAGATTTTAAAAGGCTGTTACTCCAAGCGTTATTACGTTATCTCTCACTCTTTTTTCTTAATCATCTATATCGTCATTTAAAAATGACACATCATCTCAGATTTATGGTTTCCAAGATTTTAAGGGTTCTGATCTGGAATTTCTGAAGTTTTATCAATCATTTGGTCTCTGCTTTTACTACGATCGTTGGAATAAACCTTTAATCATATATCAAATGAACTTTTAGCTGCATGCTGGACTTTAAACTCACAAGCCCTCAAGGAAAGACAAGCTCAAAAATGCAGGATCAAATTAGAGCAATCTTTTCATAATTGCAAAGTTAAAATGATGGAAAGCAGTCTTGATTAGTCATACAAAAGTGCTCCTAGATAAATTGTTTACTTGAGATACTAGCGTGATAAATGACAGCATTTCCTCATTGCCTGTATATCTTAGATAATTGCTGTTTGACAAAGCATTGATTACCCTTTTAAATATGTAATTTTGAATAAATGTGTTGGGTTTTTTTCCCCCAGGTTCACAAAATTCTAGCTTTCCTACAGTCTTTTACTGATTTCCAAAGAAAATACAGTTCATCTAGAATATTTCAGTTTGGGTTGGATAGTATACAAGAAGATTCACCAAAAGAACTTTTAAGTGAATAGCAGTCTTTCATTTGATCCCCATAAACTTTTGATTAGGTCATAGGAATTTTGCAACAGGAACAGTTCTAGCCAATATGAAAGGTGTAAAAAATATTTGTCCCTAATTTATATAAAATAATGCAGAAATGTAAAATGTGTCAACTTGTTGATTTATTATAAACTTTTAGTTTCATCTCCAAAGAGCTGTTTATTTTTAATGTCAAATGGAGAAGATGGATTATGAAAAAGAGTAAGCAAAATGCCAAGTATAAAAATAAGTAAAATCAACATTTTTATACCTTCACTGAGAATCTTCCACAGACATAAAGTCAAACTTTCTGAGGACAGTAGAGATATTATTCCGTATTTAGGTGTTTTCAAGAAATTGAGATATCTGATGTCTTCAAAGCACAGAATAAATATTTCTAGTTATAGCTTTTGCTTTTATAATATTAATGTAACTTTTTCTTCCACTATCAATTTTGGTCTCAGTTATACATATGCAACTTGATAATCTTCAGAGTATATTATTCTTTAAAATCCATAGTACATAAACAAATGAAACTTCATAACAAGTAGATTTGTCCCATTAAGCTAAATTCAATCCTATCAATTGTTATTTGCTGCTGTGTCTGGTAACTTATTATATATTATGTATGCAGACACTATCACTTAATACTTACCAAATAAATACAACTTAAACTTAGTAAGATACTACAGGGACTTGGTCTTGTTGGACTACATGCTGATGAATATTCATTCCAAAACACAAGATAACAGGATAAATCAGGTTGGAAGGGACCAGCCTCTTGCTCAAAGTGGGGTCAGGTCTGAGGTCAGAGTAGGTTTCTCTGGGCTTTTTACAGTTAAGTCTTGAAAATCTACAAGGATGGAGATGGCCCAACGTCTCTGGGCAGTCAGATCTAATCCATAATTGTCCATTAAACATATTATTTCAGATTCAAATTATTCTGTGTGGGAATAGCCTCTTTCAGCCTGATCGACGTAACATACCTAAGTGATCAAAAGTACCACAGGAAAGAAGACCTTGTGATTCTAACATGCTTATTCTCACAATACACACAAAAGTTAGAAAGTGCTCTTTTCCCAGAGCACTGGAAAGGAACAGGTTCAAAGAACAAGACACGAGGATTCAGACTTGTTTCAATAGCCCTAATCTATGTAGAGAGACAGTTCTTTCTCACAATCCTTAATCTAAATAAAATCATAGAAACCTAGAATGGTTTGGGTTGGAAGGGACCTTTCAAGGTAATCTAGTCCAAGCCCCCTGCAATGAGCAGGGACATCTTCAACTAGATAAGGTCACTCACAGCCCTGTCCAGCCTGAGCTTGAATGTTTACAGGGATGACACATCTACATCCTCTCTGGGCAACATGTTCCAGTGTTTTGCTGCCCAAATTGTAAAAAAATGTCTTCCTTATATCTAGCCTGAATCTATCCTCCCTATGTTTAAAAATATTACCCCTTGTCCTATCATAACAGGCCCTCCTAAAAAGTCTGTCCTCATTTTTCCTGCAGACCCCCTTTAAGTACTGAAAGGCCGCAATAAGGTCTTCCCAGAGGTGAGGGGAGGGGGAACAAAACAAAGCTCAAAGGACAATACTAAGGAAACGTAAAGGTTGCCGAAGTTGAGAAACACAATGTCTAACATGTCAACCTACAAAACTGATGGTGAAAGATAAATTTCACTGTAGAACACCTAGAACAAATTAATTAATTGTATTTTTTACCATCATTCCAGTAAAAGTGAACTGATTCCCACATAAAACAGCTATATACTTTTGTTAGTACGTATTACTATTATCTCTTGTACAGATCTTAAAAGAGTATTTCTGCATTTGCTCAAAGACACCCTACTTTCCTTAGTTTCCAATACACATTTGGGATGGGTTTTATGAGTTATTTTTTATTTCTTGTTCAGATAGAATAATGATAAAAATAAAGTTTCACACTAAAAAAAAAAAATATTAAAATGAGTACACCAGAACATTTCTGCAAGTAAAAAACCTGTTATTTACATTGTACATATTAGTTTAAATTTCTGAAGATCTGAGAGTCCCATATCTAGTCTGATGGATCATACCAACAATATTTCCATGATGATGTATTTCTGACTGCTGTTTAACTGTCAGTACAAGACTGATTTCCCTTTAACTCTTCAATGCCATGGCCTTTTCTCTGTGCACCCACTTATGCATCCATGCCTTTCTGACCTTTGAGCAGAACAGACCATGTCTGAACAGCAAGTTCCAAGAATCTAAAGACCAAAAAGTCAAGGAGCAATAGAAGCTAATCCAAGAGAGGATCTAGTATGCTTCAAAAGAATTCTGGTGAATTGGATTGCACAATTGCTTATGATGACAATCAAGTCACTACTCACACTTATTAATGAATTTTGGAGGGAGAAATAATGACTCACACTTTGCGCTTCTGCTTTTTTGCAGATATGTTCTAACTATTTTTCCAGCCTTATATTAGAAAGTAAAATAGTCCAGAATAATTAAAATTGTAATAGGCTCCTTTTTAATCCTTCCTACTTCAAACTTTTTCCATTGACCCAGTATATATTTTCCTATAATACTCAAATAATCAAGCATCATGCTCTTTTTGCCATTATTCTGCTATACTTTATTAGAAAAATAACTATTTTAATTTAAATAAAAGTTATTAATTCTTTCATAATGATAGAAAGAATTCTATGAAATTTTAAAGGCGCAAATTAAAACTGATAAAATGAACTTCAATTACCTTGTTGAACTAGTTCTTTTATTAACTCAAGAGCTTGGAAGAACTCAGAAAGGGACTGGACATGTGACTAGTAAGTACATTTGGAGTTTAGAAGTATATCACTGAAAGTATTGCTGGAGTTTAGGAGGGATATGAAAATGTCATGATTCAATAAATCAATCAATTTCTTGACAGTGAGCTAAAGTGAGGCTCTGTAACATTTGTGTTTCATGTCTGCATTGGATACAGGTGTCAAGCTTTTGGAATTGGGGGAGGCTCCGTGAGGAGAGGCCAGGGGCTGCTCCATACTGGACAGAGCTAGTTTCAGCCAGCTCTACAACAGACACACTGCAGGACACGGATGAGCCCATAAGCAAAGCTGGTAGCACCTCTATGAAAACGTATTTAAGAAGGGGAAAAATGGGACACACAAACAGTGAGGAGGGAGGAAAAAAAGCGTGAGAAATAAAATTTGAACACCAAGGTTAGAGAAGGAGGTGGAGATGCTCCAGACAACGTAGCAGACATTCCCCTGTGGCCCATGGAGGACCATGCTAGAGCACATATCCCCACTGTAGCTTGTGGAGGACCCCACACAAGAGCAGATGGATATTCCCTGAAGCAATTGCAGCCCGTGAAGAGGACCCACATTGGAGCAGACCATGCAGGACCCAGCCTGGAGCAGTGAAAAGTGTGAGGAGAAAGGAGCATCAACCACATCCCCATATTCCCCATCTCCCCTGTGGTGCTCAGGGAGGGTGAAGGTAGAGGAGATAATAATGGAGTGAAGTTGAACCTGGGAAGAAAAGAGTGGGGATGGGAGGAAGATGTTTTAATTTCTGTCTCTGTTTCTCACCATCAAACTATCTTTTTAATTGGCAATTAATTAAATTAATTTTCCCGAAGTTGAGTCTTTTCTGCCTGTGACAGTGGTAAGTGGTGGTAAGTGATCTCCCCATCATTATCTTGACCCAGGAGCTTTTTCATCTTATTTTCTCTTGCTGTCCTGCTTTTGAAGGGGTGTAATAGAGTGGCTGGGTGGGCATCTGGCAGTCAGCCAAGGTCAACCACCACAACCTCTAATGTTCTTTCTTACACACCAATTTAGAACAAACTTTTTAGAAACGTCAAAAGTGTATTGGAAAGGGAAAACTCTTCTCTACTGAGTAATACACAAGTCTGAATCTAATTAGTATTTAATTTTTTGGGGTCTGCATGTGCACATGCACGTGTACCTGTTGAAAAGTTATTTAAAGCGTTGAATTGCAACTAAAAGTATTGCAAGCTTGATCTGCAGCATCCAGATAAATTTCAATTGATGTTTGATATTCCAACTTTCCTTCCAAGGAAGCAGTGACTCACTCATTGAGTTTAGAATACAGTAAGGAATCTAAAGCCTTAAAAGAATTCCAATTCAAATATAAATAGAAGTAATTCCTACACTTTATATATATCTATTCAATCAGTTTAAAATAAGTAAATAGAGTTTGTCTTAATAGCCTATAAAACAAAGCAAACAAAACTGTACAGACGTGGCTGACTGAAGTTTTACTCTCACTGAAAATGCTAATAAAAATACCTTATACGTTATTCAACAATTCATTAACAAATCGACATATGATTTATGAACCAATTTATTTTTGTCAAATGACAATTTTTCTCTGTCAAAATGCAAAACTGCTCATGCAATCTATTATTTTAAAATAAAGATCATAGGTCAAGGCTGAACATTTTTAATTGAACAGCTGCTTTGAACTAAACAATAAATTACTCATCAGGTCATGGCACAATTATTATATTCTTTACAAAATATGTTTCTAAAAACTGCCACCATCCATTATCAGTGTGAAACTTTTATTATACAATTCCCTACTTTCTTTTAGCATCAGAAATTAAGCAGACTTTATAAATAATTATCTTTTCTATAACAGTCAATCTATTATAATACATAAAACAATAAGAAGAACTTCAAACGGTAAGTAAGAAGAACCAGATATCTCACTACCATACAAATAGTCTTTGAAAATCTCTAGGGTGAAGGTTTGCCTGCTGCTTGGACAGAAATACTGATCAGAACAGAATATATCACACCGATTACTTTTAGAGCGCTCAAAAACATTAGAGATTCTTAAAGTAACTAGAATTAAAAAATTTTGAAGCAAGAAATACATATTTTTAGCCTCTAGCAGCTAGAACATTGTGACAATAAAGTTTATTCTTCTCATCTTTTTGAAGCTGGGTAAAGATGTACAGTACATTTTAGTGGATCTTGGAGCTCTCCAAACACCAAAGGAGGGGAGGCTCCTCCAAATTTTCCCTCAGTTCTGATGACTTCCCGCTACTTCTAGTGTTTTGCACACTCCTCTTTGAACTGCTTAATTTAACCACTGTGATGAAGAACTAATCCATTAAAGATAAATCCAGTTACCAAATGGAAGCATATCCACAAAGAGATATGCCTAATGACTGCCAGAGCCAAGGGAAGTGAACGGAAGGACTACACAGCCAAAGCCAGAGGAATATGGGAGCTGGATTTGCTTCTATAAGTGACAACAACCTTTCAGATGAGCTCAACTGTCTTTTGTAACTTTGCCTTAATGTGTGAAAATAGCACAATATGGAAAGGAGAGATGCCATATTTTGCTTATCACAATTGTAGGTGCCAGGAACTTCCAGAACAGCTTTGACTTATACTAAATATTCTGTGGAGTTTTGGAATTCATCCATGAGCAAAAAAGCTTGTGATATTATCACCACACATGTTATTTCTGTTCTGGTACAGAGATAAAGCTGTAGTAGCAGGGGATGTGAAGGAGGAAAAGCTATCTGCATATATTTCAGAATCTATGCTTTTAATATGAACTCACTGTCTTAGAATATAAAGTCATCACTGAATAACAGAAACAAATAGAATAAATCCTATCAATTCATCAACTAAATTAACTGGAAGACAGACTGCAATAGCTCAAAAACAAACAATAAACAAACAAAACAAATCCATGGGCTTTATTTCATTCCTTTTCTTCCAGAAAACTACTTGCACTCTGAGTCAAAAGCAACTTACTTTTCTCACAGTCCCCTGTTCACTTTGAAATAGAAAATACAGGCAAAATATGCAGCAGAGAACAGAGGAAAGTCCAGAGGATGCCAGAGGAAGGTGTCTCTCCTCCAACAATGAGTATCGCTATCTTTCTACAGAATGGTCTGGAGCATGTGATGCTTCAAGGCAGAGCCTAAATCCACTGCAGTGGAGAAAGGACTATTTACCAAGATTTTCTTTTTGACCACTGTGGTGAGAAATTAAGCTTTCAGTTTCCCATATTGATTCTGAAATGCCCTTGGGGGGCAGGTAGAGAAGCAGCAAAACTGTATTGCTGCATGGGAGAGGAAGGGATTCAGAACACAACAAAAAAATGTAAAATCATAAGGCAACAGAAATAATCAAATAAAACACAAAATAGAGGAGAAGAAAGCAAGGATACAGTGGAAAAGATTTTTCATTGACAGATCTAAAATTCTGAGATGGATAGATCTGGTAAAAAAGTTGTGATACTCTAGACACTATTTATCCCGTCATGCTATAAATGAGACACTATAACAATCTTTACAAAAGCAGAAAAGTAAAGGGCTGTAAATTAATGTACCTATTACATAAGCCAAACATATGCATTACATAAGCATGAAGAATAAAAGCATGTTGTTTTCAGTCTCACAGCAGGTAAGTATTTAATTCCATACTGAATATATTGAAAATTACATAGCAAACTTTACACATTTGTGCTTGACAGAAATTTCTAGCAGGAAAAACAATTTTAAGAACACTATATTTGAGTTTAAAATAGAAAATAAGTTCCCTCTTCCAAGGGAGAAAAATCTAAATTAAAAATTTGGACTTGGAAAATGTAGATTTTCCTTTATGATTTTTCTCCTTCCCCCACCGATAATCCATGCATGTGGAGACTTTTTCCCTTTCGATCCCCACAAAACAAAAAGGAGATTTCTTGAAGGAATAAAACCTCTCCACAGTATAATTAAGTTTCAGGTTTGTTAAAAAAAAATTCAATAATTAAGTGCAATTTTTCAAATCAATTGATTGCTCCCTTCAAACACCTCCTCTGATATAAAGTGAAAAGAAAAAGATAGTCATTATGAGAGGAATTTTTTGTTATATGAAAGACAGTGAAACATTTTATATCCAGTATAATATAACAGAAGGGTGTCAGGTACCTTATTCTAACCTCCACTTTTGGAAATCTTCCCTTAACTGAGGTAAAAAAAGGAGATATCTTTCCAAAATTAACAAAAATTAAAAAATAATTAAAAAATAAGTCTATCATTCCCATCATCATTTTTATATATACTTATCACCCCTGTGCCAGAGATTCTTAGTACGTATTGGGCTGTGTATTTAATACAAAACCTACTGGAACCAATCAGCATCTTCCTACAAACTTTCATGGGCTTTGAGTCACACCTTTAGTTCCTCTACAGTTTAGCTCAGAACATTCCTATCAAAATAAACAGGATTTACATTTGTTCAGTAATTGAAAACCAAGCTTTTACTTGGTTTTCAGACAATGAACACACTAAAGACCACTGAAAAACCGATCTGAAGCAGACTAGTTAGAATGTAGAAGTATAGAGCTCTTCAGTTTTAGGTTTTGGGTTTCTTTCCCTAGTCCTAGAAACACAGAATCATAGAATGGTTAGAGTTGGAAAGAACCTTAAAGTTCATCTATTTTCAACCCCACTGCCATGGGCAGGGACACCTTCCACTGGACCAGGTTGCTCAAAGCCCCATCCAATCTGACTTTGAGTGCTTTCAGGGAAGAGGCATCCACAGCTTCTCTGGGCAACCTGTTCCAGTGTTTTATATATACATACACACACACATAAATATGTATGTTATAATAAGCATAGATAAGCATTCCGAAAGTCATCAATGTAGGGATAAAATGCAGCTTAACGATGACAACAATAAACACACAACTAGAATATTCTACTCTTTTTTCTTTATGCCTTGACAATGCTGTTTCTTTCATGCATGTCATTCTGCTATGCATGAAAATTACAATGTAGTATTGTTAAAAAAAATAAAGCATAGTTTTCTGATATTTTTAAATATTAAGGAATAACTAGAACTGTTATTGCAGCAGGGACGAAATAATTACATTTACAGTTTTAAGAACACACTGCTGTGTGAGTATTTGTACTGTTCCACTGTTAGAGACAGAAATTTCAAAATATGGTTTTCCTTAAAAAGTAACACTTTTTATGAAATATTATCAAGAAAAGTTCAATAAGACAAGGTCTTTTTGGTTATGTGCTGAGAATCCACTATTTTAGCAAAGAGATAAATGTATTTTCATGCTTGGAGTACCACAATCGTTTCAGGAAATAAATTTTCAGAGATTGTGTTATTTATGTTGAAAATGGGTAAAAAAATGCAGGCACTGTTTGTATTTAGTAATGGATGATAGCTATGCATCTGTAAAACACATATCTGTAAACAGTTACAGGTCCACCAGGTCTGCATCTAGCACACACCTTTTAATAAATGGGGGTGGGCTTGAATAAAAATAAATGTATAATCCAAATATCAATCCACTTAGCTAATCTACTCTGCAATCATCAAATATTATGTTAGGCTATGTTATCTTAGTTCCATTTCTGAGCAATTTTGGCTGACGTTAAGAAAACAATTTTTAATAAATAGAATCATATAGTGGTGTAACCAAGACTTTTAAGGGAAATAATCATTACTGTAAACGGGGTATCTCACAAAAAAGAGGGTAAGTGAGCTACCCACCTTTCATACCAACATAAGCAGTTACAGTTGTTCCTTTTTATTACCCTAACTGACAAAGACAGCCAAACAACAAACTTAGGCAGGAACTTTCAAACATTTTCACAGTTCCTGCATTGTTTGGATATGTTTTATAAAAATGCTTTTTATTTATCAAACCACAAGATGCAAAGTGTGAAATCAACACGAAGTTTTTCTCAGGACACAATCTATTTTATAGTGCGCACAGTGAACACGGTTTTTCAGAATGTTGAAGGTTGGTCCTGCTCTGTTTCTTTCTTTTACCTTTAAATTCAATACCAGCAAAAAGCGACCACTTCTCTAAATACTAATCTGAAAAATGCACCCTGTTTAAGCAAATACATTTTTTATTAAAAATAAAATAAAATAACAACACACAAAAAGCACAATAAATAAATTTTTGTGCTGAGGTTTATAATTATTTTGAAAACTCAGTAACTTCTCTGCTTTTTAAATGGTTTCTTCATGGCTTAACATCAGTTTAAAAAAAAGCTTACAGCTGCACCACATAAATCACTGTTAAGAACCACTGCAATATAAAACCAAATCACATTAACATAATAATGTAACCTGGTATTATAGCATGTTGATCGATAACTAGTGCTATCAATCAAGATAACACTAGTAATCTTGAAAAGAACAAGAAAACAATGTCCAACACTACAGTGAGAAAAAACCAAACCAAAACAAAACAGATTTAATTTCCCTAGACAACAGCTGAGAAAACCTTAGGCACAGAAATATTAAACCTACTTCACCTAAAACATAAGGATAGGGAAGAAGTTTTTCAGTCCTCCACATAAAACTGAACAGTCATGTCAAATGTAACAACAAGATTTAATAATAGCCAGAGCTGAAAGCCTATCAGAATCTTGCTTATTACAGGTGCAAATATAGTAATGCAAACAGAAACTTGTTTAGATTTTTTAGTTGAGGGCTTTTTGTAATTTTAGTTAAAAAAAAGTGGTACTCAAATGTGGTAATTTCACAGATAGAAACTATGTATAGGAAATGGTAAAGTAAAAAAAAAAAATGATCAGGGGATAATTAATTACAGTTGGCTTAGAATGGTAGGACAGATACATAGAAGACAATTTTACTAGGGAATGTGGAATGGAATGGAGTGGAATGCAATGAAATGAAATGCAATGAGAGATAAATTCTAGACAATAGTTTGATAGTTAAAGCAATATTTTGCAAAGACGAAGGTACAAATACATTCAGAGCTTATTTTTCATGGGAAAGACTAGTCAAATCTGTTGTTTTCCATTTTAACTTTAAAAAAGAGACATTTCTCCATGTTATTTTTTTCCCTTTCTGTAACCATAATTACATAATTTATAACACACAGTCCAAGAATGAGACATGCACATAGTATATACATAGTATTTATATGTGGAAACATAGTACCTTTTATAATACTTTGTATAGTATTTCATTTGGGAAAAAACGTAACTTTAACTTGCTTACCTAGTGAATAGTATTATTTATCATACCTCTGAGTTCTGTATTTTGGCCAATCAAGAGGTTTACTTGCTTTTTTTTTTTTCTTGGCATGGAGGATTTTGTGATGATTTTATATTTTAAATATTCGTTCAATTCTATATTTAAATATATTTTCACTTCCTGTAATCACTTGAAATCACAGAGGAAACAAAAATAATTAATAGAAACTATTACATGCATGATTCATTTTCTCATGGTCTGCTATAACATGTTTAAAATGGCACTGGGATTAGGCAAAAAATACTTTTGCAACTATTAATAATCAAATGGCTATGAGAGGTAATTACCTTGATTAGCATTTCACAGTGACTTTTTCATCCAGGTTATATTTATAGAGTTGAATTATCAAGTGCCATACTACACGCTTCCTGTGAAGGCAGTAAATGACTTAGTTTCAAATTTCAAAAACACTATGCTGTGGCTTTCTTCTGGATTTTGCCATGGAAGAAATCTTGTGTCAATGGTTACCATTTGAAAATTGTCTCCTTTAATATTTACTGTTGCCTTCAAACTGTACAAATCTTTTTGCAATTTGTAAACATCTGCTTTCTAAATGGCAGCTAAATAGTACAGTACATGGACATTTGCAGTACAGAAATAGCTGAGAAACAGAGCTATTTTCACTCAGCACTTTGCCACTTTTGTCCATGTAGAGTTCCATTTGGGAGTTTGCATGGATCTGCTATGCACTTTATAGCACCTATCTCTTCTCATTCCTGTCATATCATACCTGCTGCTTACTGAAGATTCTCATTTTTTTTAGAAATTGGTGTAATAAAAGACATATATCAAATATGCTATCTATATATATTTATATTCTATCTCTTCGTAACATTCCTCATTTTCATACTTAATGTTTATTAGTTATATCATCACACTGAGCCCATTTCATTTCACTTTTCCAACCCAATGTTCCACCCCAAAATACGAGGTCCATTCATTTTTCATAGATGCTTTCTATTCTAGAGGTGTTCTCATCAGCAACTTTAACCACCTTGTAAGAGTATTAGAGAAAGGTCCATCTGCAGGCTTTATCAGTTTCTTGCAGCCCATAGGTAACAATAAACAGCATTTGTCCAACAAAAGTTTCCATTTGTATAGCATTAGAAAAGACCTGAAGGAGATGAGGATTGCCTGCTTGTAAATCTCAGTTAAATTGTAGTCTATGTAGATAGTTTTAGTATGGCAGATGTACAGAAGGTGACTAAACTGTAAGCAAGAAAAGCAAACCTATTTTATCCTAAAGGAACCTCTAATATTGTTCAAAACTGAATAAAATATACGTTTCTCTCTATGTATAGCTCATTTCATATTATAAGGAAGCAGTATTTAACTACCAAAATTACTTCAGTCCTTTGTATAGATATTATCAAGCTAAGTTTCCTATACACCTTGAAAAGTAGATGTGCAGTATATATGCTTTACAATGTAAGAATGAAAGCACACTGAAGTAATGTAATTTGGTCTACAAAATATAAGAAAATTTTATAAATTCATGACTGAATTTGTAAATCCTAATGAAAAGGACATTTTTGCATAATTGTCAATATTGCTATATTTAGGTCCTGAAGACCTGCACTGACTACAGAATAACTGACAGCAGATTTTGAGATTTTTTTTGATGCTACTAGCACTTAGAGATAACCTCTGGGTTATGGGTTTGGTTTTTTGGTGGTGGTTTTTTTTTTTTTTTTTTCCCTTTGGTAGGTAAATCCATTCTTCCATGTCAGCAGATTCAGGAATTTCTAGTATACTACTGACATTAATTTGTACTTAGGTAAAATAAAATATAAGATATTCTAGTTTAGTAATAATATATGGTTGTTCTAGATACATTCTGATTCAACTATCAGCTGCATGAGGTATGTTTATCAATATTGTCATCTGCAGCAATGTAAGGTGAATTTAACAACCAGGTGAACAGTTACTTTTCTGCCATGTGGGCAAGTCGAACCGTTAGACACCCCTGCAAGAGAATGAGTCATTCCTATAGACTATAACTTTCTGGGACAAGATTACTACTGTGTACTATCATTCTTCCCCTTTTTATAGCTAAAGCATATGTGGAATACTGATGGCCACAGTCTGTGCTGGCATACTGTAGCACAGTGTCATATATGTGTGTCATATATAAGTGGTTTCCACAACAAAAACCCACTTTACTGCTTAGACTGTTTTAAATCCCATAAAGCAATTCAGCTAAGCAATGAAAAAATATATGGTTCTCAGAGATGACCACCGCCATCTCTCTATAAAACTGGTCCATGCATTCTTCACCTTCAGCCACCTAGTTACCAGCTTTTCCAAAGATAATAATTCTCAGAGACCTTAAAAGATGTTTTTCTTGCATTACATGAGAAGTCAAATAAACAAGGTGGTCCAATATCCATCAGCTATTTCAAAGTAGCCAAATTGGCTATCTTAAGAGAAAGATAACCCGTGGAAGGCTGATAATGGAAAAGTCTCTTTCTAAGCTAAGTCAGTTAGTAGAAAGTTACCTCCACCTTCCAATAATTACCGAAAACGGTTGGTTGGTTGGTTTTGGTTTGGTTTGGTTTTGGTTTTGGTTTTAAATCCTTACCATTTAACTTTGGACTTCCTTGCTAGCTACATGGCTGTCTAACCATTTTTTCCTAACCTGCTAAAACCTTGGCTTCTTCACAATAATGTGAGCATAAGTTCAAGAGACCAGTTGCACCTTGTCTGGAAAAACACTCTCTTTTATTAGTTTAAATTTTCTATCTTCCACTCTCAATGGGTATCTAGAAATGTAACATTATATCAAAATATTCCCAAGAGTGCAGCACAATTGGTGTGAGCTACTGTTCTTTCAGCTTTGTATTTTTAATTACAATGTCAAGCATTTTATTGCTTCAGTGCATTTTATTCATAAAGCAAACTTTTCAGACTGAAAAAAGAAGTTTCCATTTAAATGTCTTGCCTGCTCAGAATCCATCTCTCAGAGCTGAATATCTATTTACCATTACATTCTGCTACATTTTTTTCCAATTATCTTATCTACAAGCTTTGCTGTATTTATTGCCATGTCCCTACTCATGTTCAGTCCGTTTGCAACATTCTACGTATCTTCTGTTTACACCTTAGCTGTATTTATTTTTTGTTCAGTGAAAATTTTCTTGTTAAGATTCATTCAGTTCTGTTATCTGTCTCATCATTTTCCACCTCGATGGCTGGTTCACTATGCTGTCTTTTCTTTTTTTAATTGCCATTGTTCCCTCCTTCAGTCTGCATTGGTCTTTGTTCTTTTTATCTTCTGTTTCCTTATCTCTTCATTGATCTTTGACTAGCACTTATACCTTTTTATTTTCTCTCTCTTTGTAGGGGGAGTGTGTCATCCTATTTGTTTTTGTTCACTGGTCCCTAAATTCTCAAGTGAAATTCCTTCCTTTCTTCTCTTTCCATGCAAATAGTGGAGAAAACTAGAGAACTGTGGATTAGTTTAAAGAAAAATCAATGACTCAGTGATCAGTGGTTTGAAGGTGTTTTCAAAGTGCTGAATCCTTAATTTGATCCTAATCAGCTCACAGTTTCTGCTCTGGTTGCCAATTTGGACAGAAAGTGAACAGTGACGAGAGAAGAAAAGTACGTGTACTTAAGGCATAATAAACAGTCTGAGCAGAAAAAACTCGAAGAGCTACAGTTGCCTCTGATGATAATGGAAAATTTTTGAGGTTCAGTAAATGGTCCATTGTCTCCATATCAACAACTCTTGTTCTATGTCAATATCCAGCAAATCTTCAACAGGAGAGTGGGAAAAAGAAGCTTTGTATGCTTTCAGTTGTCAAATTTAGTTGGAATGAAGACCTGAATTACTACAAATATTCCACTCTGACATGTCTTAAAGGCTTAATAAACAAATAGTAAAAGAGATTTTTTTTTTGGTCAGATTTAATCTAGAACCTCACAGAATTGCCTTTTTTTTATTTTATTAGTACTGAGTCTGCTAACATGAAAAACTTTTACGGTAGTAGATGTGAGGTATGGAACTAACTTAGAGGATAACCCTAATAACAGGATTTGAAATGGCAATAACAGAAGCCAAATAATAACAATACTCAGAAAGGATCTTTATATAGTTTAAGTAAAAAAATAATGCTCATATGAGAAAGAATTCACGAAGAACAAAAGGGTACACATGCATGAAGCAAAATGGAGTTACATACAACAAAGCTGGGATTCAGAAAGGAGAATCAACACTTTGTGGCATTTTGCGCAGACAAAAATAGGCACTAGATCTGGGAACCCTGTACTACATCTTGTACTACTGTAGATCACCTAAAAACAAATGAAATGGGAAAGGAAAGAGCAAATAAATCAAGGGTTAAAGTCAGGAAAATCTGTAAGTGGAAACCCTGACATAACAGAAATGGAGGAAGAGGGAGGCAAAAGCAAGGAATAAATGTGGGGCTTTTTTGTATTCTGGTTTTGATCAGAGATAGTATGAGAAAGATTGGAGCACTTTCTAACACATAACTGCATAACATATTCCTGAAAAAAGTAAGGTAACAAGTTTAGCTGGGAGATAGTAAAGGATGTTACGTACACATAAACCTTCACAGAAAATTAAGGTTAAAGTTCTAAGGACCAGAAAGAGGAAAAAGTCTGAGTCAAAAGAAAAAGATACTGTAGCTACTAGGGTGGCATTAACAAGCTGGAGGTTGCACTGATGTTAGCAGCATAGCCCAATTCCTGCCTGTTTGACCCAGACTTCTGTATATTAAAAGGAAGAACACATGTTCAGCATAGTTAGAATAAGAAATGGAAAGCCAAGCAGAGCTGTTAAATGAGAGCACTAGAATTTTCTGCTATTGCTGACATTCATTCTTTCACTAGCCTTCCTTCTTTGTAAAATTTCTATAAGATAGTTTTGACACTTTAGTCCATGTAATACGTAAATTATAATCCTTCCACTTAAAAAACAGAAAGTTTAATAGGCAAAATCTAGTATTCCAGAAATATATTTTCCCCTTTTAACATTTGTAATTACTAGTATTTTGATAAGTGTTATTTATTTTTTAAGTAAGAAAATGACTAAAGTATCCTTCATTTTATCCTGGTGTGTCTTTGGTTGGTTGGTTGGTTGGTTGGTTTGGTTTGGTTCAATTTATCCCATACCCTGAATGTTTCCCAAAAACATTTTAGATGTAGAAAAGAGGAAGAATGATGCTAGCATTTCAATATTGTAAAATCAAAATAATTTGAATTATTCAGAGAAATTATATCTTAAATTTGTAACTGGTTCTGAGCCAAAACACAATGTTTTATTATGTTGTCAGTATTACCTGGCACATTTATGATGGAAAGACAGGTATCTGACAATGCTATAAGGTCAGGAGCAGGCACTGATAAGGTGACAGCAGGGTGCTCAACCCATCCATGTAGGTGTTCCCTTACTAGCCAGGGAAAGCACTTATCCTGCTCCTAATGTGATCCTCTGGACCAATGAAACAGGTCCAACTCCTATGGCACGGTCAGAGCAGCCAGTCTGGCTTTTTGTCCTGGCATATCCAATAGTTTTCCATGCCTTTTTCAATTAGCATAACTTCAGCCCAGAGCCAAGTAAGCAGCCAACTCACCTCCTACAACCATACAGTATTTAGTATGATTAATATTAAGGATTCATTGCAATTTTACATGTTTCTACTCCCAATTTTTTCTCTGCTGTTAATTAGCTGGACCAAAGAAATTTATTTTAACTTTATCACAGAATCATAGAATCACCATGGTTGGAAGGGACCTCAGAGATCATCGAGTGCAACCTTAAAAACAAACAAAAACAACAACAACAAAAAACCAAAACAAAAAACAACCAACCCCCCCCCCAAAAACACAACACCCCACCACATCACGCCCACCCACAAACCAATAATCTCAGGCACTAGAGCATGCCCTGAAGAGCCACATCTACATGTTTCTTAAATACCTCCAGGGATGGTGACTCCACCACCTCCCTGGGCAGGATGTTCCAGTGCCTGATGACCCTCTCAGTAAAGTAATTCTTCCGAATATCTAATCTAAACCTCCCCTGCCACAACCTCAGACCATTTCCTCTGGTCCTGTCATTATTCACTTGGGAGAAGAGGCCAACACCCACCTCTCTACAACTTCCTTTCAGGTAGTTGTAGAGGGCAATGAGGTCTCCCCTCAACCTCCTCTTCTCCAAACTAAACATGTCCAGTTCCCTCAGCCTCCCCTTGTATGACTTGTTCTGTAGACCCCACACCAGCTTGGTGGCTCTCCTCTGGATGTGCTCCAGCAGCTCAGTGTCCTTCCTGTAGTGAGGGGCCCAGAACTGAACACAGTACTCAAGGTGAGGCCTCACCAGCACCTAGTACAGAGGCACGATGTCTTCCCTACTCCTGCTGGCCACACTATTTCTGATACAGGCCAGGATGCTGTTGGCCTTCTTGGCCACCTGGGCACACTGCTGGCTCATGTTAAGCCAGCTGTCCACCAACACTCCTAGGTCTTTTTCTACTGGTCAGCTTTCCAGCCACTCTTCCCCAAGCCTGTAGAATTGCCTGGGGTTGTTGTGACCAAAATGCAGGACCCAGCACTTGGCCTTATTGAACCTCATCCCATTGGCCTTGGCCCATTGATCCAGTCTGTCCAGATCCCTCTGTAGAGCCTCCGACCCTCAAGCAGATCAACACTCCCACCTAGTTTGGTGTCATCTGCGAACTTACTGAGGGTCCACTAGATAAGTGCATGAGGCTACACTTATCTAGATCATCAATAAAGATATTAAACAAGACTGGCCCCAAAACTGAGCCCTGAGGGACACCACTGGTGACCGGTCACCAACAGGATTTTGCCCCATTAATCACAACTCGCTGGGCACAGCCATCCAGCCAGTTTTTTATCCAGTGAAGGGTACACTTTTCTATGCCATGATTCGCCAGTTTCTCCAGGAGAACACCGTGGGGGACAGTGTCAAAGGCCTTACCAAAGTCCAGGTAGACAACGTCCACAGCCTTTCCCTCATCGAGAAAGAGGGTCACATGGTCATAGAAAGAGATCAAGTTGGTTAAGCAGGACCTCCCTTTCATAAACCCATGCTGGGTGGCCCTGATCCCTTGCCTGCCCTGCACTTGCCGTGAGAGCTGTCCCAAGATGATCCTCTCCATGATCTTTCCTGGTACCAAGGTCAGGCTGACAGGCCTATAGTTTCCCAGATCTTTCTTCCAGCCCTTCCTGTAGATGGGCGTCACATTGGCCACCCTCCAGTCATCTGGTACCTCTCCTGTTGACCAGGATTGTTAATAGATAATGGAGAAAGGCTTGGTGAGCTCTCCTGCCAGCTATGGTATAGTCAGTACCATAAATTCTAAGTGGAGTAATATCTGTTATTCCTTATGCTATGGAATTAAAAAATATTTTACTTTTATTCAAGTTCAGTTTTGAGCTTATTCCTCCGTTACGTGATGACAAATATTTTTTTGAGTAGTTTGCAATACCATTAGCAAAGTATGAGTCTGTTTATTTAGTATGAAATTCAAACATTTGGAAGCACAAAGAGGAAGAGAACATACCCAATTACATTTAACAGTAGGAGCATCCTGAAATTTTAAAGACCGACTTACTAATTTTCTGAAAACTTTATTTCTCTTCAAGTGGTTAGGGAGTAAATGTTAAAAATGTCGGCATACTCAGGAAGTTGGGTGTTTTAGGAAAAAGCAATTCATCGACAGAGAAAAGGCAGTATTTGTCCTCAGTAATTTCAGTTCATTTCTCCTGTGCAGCTCAGAAGCACTGATCAGGTAACCTGTGCATTTGATTCTTGTTTGCCTCAGCAGGGAATGTAGATGGAAAGACAACTTATCTTGCTTAAAAACAAGAGATTAGAAAAGATGAGTATTAGCTCACCTTTTAAACACTGAGAATGTTAAAGCTTCCTTCCATTCAAATTTCTTAAGAGGAAATTAACCATGAGTAAGCAGAGAAAAGTTTTTAATTCATCCTATTAAATATTTGGTCACAGTGACCATTTCAACATTTAAAAATACCTCTGCAGATATGTGCTGGTCTTGCAGGCTCTCATACACAAGCAAAATACATATTTATTAAATGTTCAAAAATTCTAGTTTGTGCTAGTTTGTCATACCTCCACTTTTCATGATTTTTCGATAAGCATATCCATATTTCTTTTCACTTATGCATACAAATGAATAGTTGTTACAAAATGATTATACCTTTTTGCTGACAGTGGAGCTTTCCAAACTTCATACCATATCTGTCCTTTTGAAGACCACACACAGTGAAAGTTTCTGATGTTTTCTGGTAGACTTGTCATTTTCTAAATAATTTTATTTTTAGCTTTAGAAAATACATAATTTTGGTGACTACAAAATTGCTTTCTGACCATAAAAATATGAAAGATTCTTTTAGTCAATGTGAGACAAAAATATGCTGGATTGAAGTATTCAGTTTATCCCAGCAAACTTTAAAATTTAAAATCAATTAAATGGTTAGGTACTGGCAATTTTGGAAAATACATTCCCTTGGAATTGTGAACAGAGCTGGGGTATATAATCACAAATTATTATTCAATTATTTAAACATATTTCTAATATCACACTGCAAGTTGGGGTCATTAATTAGAGCAGAAAACTATATTTTAGAAAACTATATTTTAGAGAACTATTGAATATGACATCTCTTTTAAAACTAGTGTTCAGTTCTAAGCACCTTGCTCAAAAAAAAAAAGAAAAGACAAGCATACTCTGGTATTTACTGATAGTGTTTTATGCATTATGCTCAGAATTTTTTTTTTTTAAAGAAGAAAAAAAACTATTATCCAAGTTGTAAAGTTGCAATACTTGCAAGGAAATGTCAGAATTGACATTACCTTTCTCTCATCCACCTTCATATGCACCATATCACTGTCATTAATAATGCCTTTCAAAATTAATTGTGGTTTTCATACAACTATTCAGCAAGTGACATGAAGAGTACCCAATGAACAATTTGTATGGTTAGCCCCCTATTTTGTATCTAAATCTTGCTTTAAAGGCAAGTATTAAATAATCTCCCAGACTTTTCTATACAGCATCATGACTCTGAGGAAACTAATAGACCTTTTTGGTCCTGACCATCTTCAGCTGGAACTCCCACCCACCACTGCCCATAGCTCCTGAGACTCCATGAGGCATCCAGGCCTTGCTACAGCACTGTCCCTGTTTCTGCCTCCTGTATGAGTCTCTCGGTCCTACTCTGTGAGGACCTTAGCTGGCCATGTTTCTGTTTTACTCACAGCTGGACTCCCTGGAGAGACCCTGGACCTGGTTCATCGCTTGCCATGTAGGGTGCTGTCGATGGACCCTGAGCCGGTCCTCAGCTCTGACCTCCATGTTCAGCCCCTGCAGGATTATGCTCTATCTATGAGAGCACAGCCTGAGCAGGGTCACCCTCAGCTCCTGGCTTGTGCCCCTCGTGGAGCAGCCCTTCTGCCACTCCCAAATATATGGCAGTAGCTACTACAGTGAATTATTTACAAGTCATACTAGAAGATATTTGCATAACATGCAACGAGTATCATCAAATTATTCCAATTGGCTTTTGCAAAACAGTTTATTTATGTGATATTTTATCAGTTCAAATCATACTTTCTCTTATCTTCATTTAAAAGTGAAATTTCTTATCACTAGAGCAAAGAAAACTCGTTTCCCAAGCTGGGCACCCAGAAAATTAAAAACATGTTATTGACATGCTTCTTCAAAAACCTTGGCTGAAGTGATTCATCTAGTATCAGACAAAAGTTATGTGAAAGGCAGCAATCTTGAAAAAATGGAATAGCAGTTCTATCTGGAAATGCAACACTTTCACTCAGAATAGCAGTCAGAAGTATTAGCTACTTTCCAAAATAAGGTGTATACAAAGTTGCAATTTAGAAGTAAAGATATAAAACCAAACCCTGCTTTTTGGTTGCTTGTTTGTTTGTTTGTTGTTTCTGTTTTTTGTTTCTTTTCTTTTTTTGTTTTGTTTTGTTTTTGAGGGAGCTAGATGTATAAGTGTGAAAGAAAGGGTACACAAAAGTCACAAAGATGCACAGGGAGGGCAACAAGAGAGCCCTAAAAATAGACAGTGTCTATACCATGACCCAGAAAGACTCCCAAGTATGAAATTTTGCTGAAAGCTTGGTTCAGATACAGTAGGTAATACAATCTTTCTGCAAGCAGAATTTTTTTTATTAGGTGATTACAAACATTTTATGGAAAGGTATTAATTTTATTGCTTTTAATTCACAGCTTCAAACTATTTTATGTTTTCTCTATTTATAGTTTGAGACAAAGATCTAGCTTATTAAATATGCTTAATCAAGCATATACAGTAACACAAAGATGAAAGTTTGACTGTACACATTCTGTAATGGCCCTATCTGACACGCTTCTCTTCCATTTGTTATTGTTTAGCTGCCATTTAAGTGCCGTCTAAACCAGCTAAGGCTATTAAGCATCCACTAAAGAGAGTCAATGACTGCAAAATTCAACAAGATCCAATTCTGGGGAGGACAATTAAACAAAGAAGTACAAAACTGGAAGAGAATGAAGTCAAAGGCCATGAGGTTCACAAATGGCCTAACTGCAAAATCATTTTCAATGAAACTTCTTTCAATCAAAATATAAAAATAAAAAGAAATAGAGTGTCCTTGCTTGACTTTTTTTTTTTTTAGCTCTCCAGTTATATATTTTACTGCATAGTCCCCTGAAAACATTTTTGTCTGTTACAAAATTAAGCGGAGGGTGACCAGTGTAATCTGATTACACTCTCATTAATGTCAGTAAGTAAAATGATAAAATCTACTGTCATGCTACAAAATTCCCACAAGCAACTGTACCTCAGTAAAACTTTATTTCTTTAAGTTTGTTTGCAAAAAGAATACTCTAGGAAACATCACCTTACTACTTGCTACAGCAATCTGAGAAAATAAATGTCACCATGAAAGATTTAGTAAAGTTTGCATAATTCCACTATCACACTTTCTTAATTTAAAGCCCAATTCTCCACTCACACAAATGTGTACTATTTTTCTACTGCACCCACACGCTGGCAAGATCTTGTAAGTCTTGCAAAAGTAGTCTATTTCAAGACCTGTATGGAGGCTAAATCATCTTTTCCTTTTTAAGTGCTGATTTATTCTATTCTTTTTTACAGGACTCCTTAAGCATTTCCTCACCGGAATGTAGTGCCATCCTAAATTCACAATACCAAAAATTTTGACCATACTCTCAGGATATAAAACTTCTTCATGACAGTATCATAGACCTATACAATCATAGAAGGGTTTGGGTTGGAAGGGACTTTCAAAGATACATAGTTCCAACGTCCTGTCATATGCAGGGACATCTTTCACTAGATCAGGTTACTCAAAGCCCCGTCCCGCCTGACCTTGAACACTTCCGGAGATGGGGATCCACAGCTTCTCTTGGAAACCTTTTCCAGTGTCTCACCACTCTCATCGTAAAAAATTTCTTCCTTATACCTAATGTAAGTCTACCCTCTTTTGTTTTAAAACCATTGCCTCTTGCCCTGTCACTATAGGTAAAATGTCTCTCTCTGTCTCTCTTATAAGACCCCTTAAATTATCAAAAGGCACAATAAACTGTCCCCAGAGCCTTCTTCAGGCTGAACAGCCCCAACTCTCTCAGTCTTTCCTCAGAGGAGAAGTGTTCCAGCCATTTGATAATTTTCATGGCCCTCCTCTAGACCCACTTTTACAGCTCCATGTCTTTCTTGTGCTGGGGACTCCAGAACTGGACACAGTACTCCAAGTGGGCTCTCACAAGAGCAGAGCAGAGGAGAAAAAGGGGGAAAGTCACCTCCCTTGACCCTCCGACCACAGATCTTTTGATGCAGCCCAGGATATGGTTGGCCTTCTGGAGTGTAAGTGCACATTTCTGGCTCATGTCCAACTTATCATCTACCAGTATCTGCAAGTCCATCTCCACAAAACTGCTCTCAATCCATTCATTCCCCAGTCTGTATTGATACTGGGGATAATGTATGTATGGATAATGTAAGTGTTGCTGGATAATATAAGTGTTGCTATTGCATCCT
Source organism: Calidris pugnax (assembly GCF_001431845.1). Lineage (NCBI taxonomy): Eukaryota > Metazoa > Chordata > Aves > Charadriiformes > Scolopacidae > Calidris > Calidris pugnax. Next base: position 15,655,016 of record NW_015094509.1, read on the forward strand.
ATAGACTATAACTTTCTGGGACAAGATTACTACTGTGTACTATCATTCTTCCCCTTTTTATAGCTAAAGCATATGTGGAATACTGATGGCCACAGTCTGTGCTGGCATACTGTAGCACAGTGTCATATATGTGTGTCATATATAAGTGGTTTCCACAACAAAAACCCACTTTACTGCTTAGACTGTTTTAAATCCCATAAAGCAATTCAGCTAAGCAATGAAAAAATATATGGTTCTCAGAGATGACCACCGCCATCTCTCTATAAAACTGGTCCATGCATTCTTCACCTTCAGCCACCTAGTTACCAGCTTTTCCAAAGATAATAATTCTCAGAGACCTTAAAAGATGTTTTTCTTGCATTACATGAGAAGTCAAATAAACAAGGTGGTCCAATATCCATCAGCTATTTCAAAGTAGCCAAATTGGCTATCTTAAGAGAAAGATAACCCGTGGAAGGCTGATAATGGAAAAGTCTCTTTCTAAGCTAAGTCAGTTAGTAGAAAGTTACCTCCACCTTCCAATAATTACCGAAAACGGTTGGTTGGTTGGTTTTGGTTTGGTTTGGTTTTGGTTTTGGTTTTAAATCCTTACCATTTAACTTTGGACTTCCTTGCTAGCTACATGGCTGTCTAACCATTTTTTCCTAACCTGCTAAAACCTTGGCTTCTTCACAATAATGTGAGCATAAGTTCAAGAGACCAGTTGCACCTTGTCTGGAAAAACACTCTCTTTTATTAGTTTAAATTTTCTATCTTCCACTCTCAATGGGTATCTAGAAATGTAACATTATATCAAAATATTCCCAAGAGTGCAGCACAATTGGTGTGAGCTACTGTTCTTTCAGCTTTGTATTTTTAATTACAATGTCAAGCATTTTATTGCTTCAGTGCATTTTATTCATAAAGCAAACTTTTCAGACTGAAAAAAGAAGTTTCCATTTAAATGTCTTGCCTGCTCAGAATCCATCTCTCAGAGCTGAATATCTATTTACCATTACATTCTGCTACATTTTTTTCCAATTATCTTATCTACAAGCTTTGCTGTATTTATTGCCATGTCCCTACTCATGTTCAGTCCGTTTGCAACATTCTACGTATCTTCTGTTTACACCTTAGCTGTATTTATTTTTTGTTCAGTGAAAATTTTCTTGTTAAGATTCATTCAGTTCTGTTATCTGTCTCATCATTTTCCACCTCGATGGCTGGTTCACTATGCTGTCTTTTCTTTTTTTAATTGCCATTGTTCCCTCCTTCAGTCTGCATTGGTCTTTGTTCTTTTTATCTTCTGTTTCCTTATCTCTTCATTGATCTTTGACTAGCACTTATACCTTTTTATTTTCTCTCTCTTTGTAGGGGGAGTGTGTCATCCTATTTGTTTTTGTTCACTGGTCCCTAAATTCTCAAGTGAAATTCCTTCCTTTCTTCTCTTTCCATGCAAATAGTGGAGAAAACTAGAGAACTGTGGATTAGTTTAAAGAAAAATCAATGACTCAGTGATCAGTGGTTTGAAGGTGTTTTCAAAGTGCTGAATCCTTAATTTGATCCTAATCAGCTCACAGTTTCTGCTCTGGTTGCCAATTTGGACAGAAAGTGAACAGTGACGAGAGAAGAAAAGTACGTGTACTTAAGGCATAATAAACAGTCTGAGCAGAAAAAACTCGAAGAGCTACAGTTGCCTCTGATGATAATGGAAAATTTTTGAGGTTCAGTAAATGGTCCATTGTCTCCATATCAACAACTCTTGTTCTATGTCAATATCCAGCAAATCTTCAACAGGAGAGTGGGAAAAAGAAGCTTTGTATGCTTTCAGTTGTCAAATTTAGTTGGAATGAAGACCTGAATTACTACAAATATTCCACTCTGACATGTCTTAAAGGCTTAATAAACAAATAGTAAAAGAGATTTTTTTTTTGGTCAGATTTAATCTAGAACCTCACAGAATTGCCTTTTTTTTATTTTATTAGTACTGAGTCTGCTAACATGAAAAACTTTTACGGTAGTAGATGTGAGGTATGGAACTAACTTAGAGGATAACCCTAATAACAGGATTTGAAATGGCAATAACAGAAGCCAAATAATAACAATACTCAGAAAGGATCTTTATATAGTTTAAGTAAAAAAATAATGCTCATATGAGAAAGAATTCACGAAGAACAAAAGGGTACACATGCATGAAGCAAAATGGAGTTACATACAACAAAGCTGGGATTCAGAAAGGAGAATCAACACTTTGTGGCATTTTGCGCAGACAAAAATAGGCACTAGATCTGGGAACCCTGTACTACATCTTGTACTACTGTAGATCACCTAAAAACAAATGAAATGGGAAAGGAAAGAGCAAATAAATCAAGGGTTAAAGTCAGGAAAATCTGTAAGTGGAAACCCTGACATAACAGAAATGGAGGAAGAGGGAGGCAAAAGCAAGGAATAAATGTGGGGCTTTTTTGTATTCTGGTTTTGATCAGAGATAGTATGAGAAAGATTGGAGCACTTTCTAACACATAACTGCATAACATATTCCTGAAAAAAGTAAGGTAACAAGTTTAGCTGGGAGATAGTAAAGGATGTTACGTACACATAAACCTTCACAGAAAATTAAGGTTAAAGTTCTAAGGACCAGAAAGAGGAAAAAGTCTGAGTCAAAAGAAAAAGATACTGTAGCTACTAGGGTGGCATTAACAAGCTGGAGGTTGCACTGATGTTAGCAGCATAGCCCAATTCCTGCCTGTTTGACCCAGACTTCTGTATATTAAAAGGAAGAACACATGTTCAGCATAGTTAGAATAAGAAATGGAAAGCCAAGCAGAGCTGTTAAATGAGAGCACTAGAATTTTCTGCTATTGCTGACATTCATTCTTTCACTAGCCTTCCTTCTTTGTAAAATTTCTATAAGATAGTTTTGACACTTTAGTCCATGTAATACGTAAATTATAATCCTTCCACTTAAAAAACAGAAAGTTTAATAGGCAAAATCTAGTATTCCAGAAATATATTTTCCCCTTTTAACATTTGTAATTACTAGTATTTTGATAAGTGTTATTTATTTTTTAAGTAAGAAAATGACTAAAGTATCCTTCATTTTATCCTGGTGTGTCTTTGGTTGGTTGGTTGGTTGGTTGGTTTGGTTTGTTTCAATTTATCCCATACCCTGAATGTTTCCCAAAAACATTTTAGATGTAGAAAAGAGGAAGAATGATGCTAGCATTTCAATATTGTAAAATCAAAATAATTTGAATTATTCAGAGAAATTATATCTTAAATTTGTAACTGGTTCTGAGCCAAAACACAATGTTTTATTATGTTGTCAGTATTACCTGGCACATTTATGATGGAAAGACAGGTATCTGACAATGCTATAAGGTCAGGAGCAGGCACTGATAAGGTGACAGCAGGGTGCTCAACCCATCCATGTAGGTGTTCCCTTACTAGCCAGGGAAAGCACTTATCCTGCTCCTAATGTGATCCTCTGGACCAATGAAACAGGTCCAACTCCTATGGCACGGTCAGAGCAGCCAGTCTGGCTTTTTGTCCTGGCATATCCAATAGTTTTCCATGCCTTTTTCAATTAGCATAACTTCAGCCCAGAGCCAAGTAAGCAGCCAACTCACCTCCTACAACCATACAGTATTTAGTATGATTAATATTAAGGATTCATTGCAATTTTACATGTTTCTACTCCCAATTTTTTCTCTGCTGTTAATTAGCTGGACCAAAGAAATTTATTTTAACTTTATCACAGAATCATAGAATCACCATGGTTGGAAGGGACCTCAGAGATCATCGAGTGCAACCTTAAAAACAAACAAAAACAACAACAACAAAAAACCAAAACAAAAAACAACCAACCCCCCCCCCAAAAACACAACACCCCACCACATCACGCCCACCCACAAACCAATAATCTCAGGCACTAGAGCATGCCCTGAAGAGCCACATCTACATGTTTCTTAAATACCTCCAGGGATGGTGACTCCACCACCTCCCTGGGCAGGATGTTCCAGTGCCTGATGACCCTCTCAGTAAAGTAATTCTTCCGAATATCTAATCTAAACCTCCCCTGCCACAACCTCAGACCATTTCCTCTGGTCCTGTCATTATTCACTTGGGAGAAGAGGCCAACACCCACCTCTCTACAACTTCCTTTCAGGTAGTTGTAGAGGGCAATGAGGTCTCCCCTCAACCTCCTCTTCTCCAAACTAAACATGTCCAGTTCCCTCAGCCTCCCCTTGTATGACTTGTTCTGTAGACCCCACACCAGCTTGGTGGCTCTCCTCTGGATGTGCTCCAGCAGCTCAGTGTCCTTCCTGTAGTGAGGGGCCCAGAACTGAACACAGTACTCAAGGTGAGGCCTCACCAGCACCTAGTACAGAGGCACGATGTCTTCCCTACTCCTGCTGGCCACACTATTTCTGATACAGGCCAGGATGCTGTTGGCCTTCTTGGCCACCTGGGCACACTGCTGGCTCATGTTAAGCCAGCTGTCCACCAACACTCCTAGGTCTTTTTCTACTGGTCAGCTTTCCAGCCACTCTTCCCCAAGCCTGTAGAATTGCCTGGGGTTGTTGTGACCAAAATGCAGGACCCAGCACTTGGCCTTATTGAACCTCATCCCATTGGCCTTGGCCCATTGATCCAGTCTGTCCAGATCCCTCTGTAGAGCCTCCGACCCTCAAGCAGATCAACACTCCCACCTAGTTTGGTGTCATCTGCGAACTTACTGAGGGTCCACTAGATAAGTGCATGAGGCTACACTTATCTAGATCATCAATAAAGATATTAAACAAGACTGGCCCCAAAACTGAGCCCTGAGGGACACCACTGGTGACCGGTCACCAACAGGATTTTGCCCCATTAATCACAACTCGCTGGGCACAGCCATCCAGCCAGTTTTTTATCCAGTGAAGGGTACACTTTTCTATGCCATGATTCGCCAGTTTCTCCAGGAGAACACCGTGGGGGACAGTGTCAAAGGCCTTACCAAAGTCCAGGTAGACAACGTCCACAGCCTTTCCCTCATCGAGAAAGAGGGTCACATGGTCATAGAAAGAGATCAAGTTGGTTAAGCAGGACCTCCCTTTCATAAACCCATGCTGGGTGGCCCTGATCCCTTGCCTGCCCTGCACTTGCCGTGAGAGCTGTCCCAAGATGATCCTCTCCATGATCTTTCCTGGTACCAAGGTCAGGCTGACAGGCCTATAGTTTCCCAGATCTTTCTTCCAGCCCTTCCTGTAGATGGGCGTCACATTGGCCACCCTCCAGTCATCTGGTACCTCTCCTGTTGACCAGGATTGTTAATAGATAATGGAGAAAGGCTTGGTGAGCTCTCCTGCCAGCTATGGTATAGTCAGTACCATAAATTCTAAGTGGAGTAATATCTGTTATTCCTTATGCTATGGAATTAAAAAATATTTTACTTTTATTCAAGTTCAGTTTTGAGCTTATTCCTCCGTTACGTGATGACAAATATTTTTTTGAGTAGTTTGCAATACCATTAGCAAAGTATGAGTCTGTTTATTTAGTATGAAATTCAAACATTTGGAAGCACAAAGAGGAAGAGAACATACCCAATTACATTTAACAGTAGGAGCATCCTGAAATTTTAAAGACCGACTTACTAATTTTCTGAAAACTTTATTTCTCTTCAAGTGGTTAGGGAGTAAATGTTAAAAATGTCGGCATACTCAGGAAGTTGGGTGTTTTAGGAAAAAGCAATTCATCGACAGAGAAAAGGCAGTATTTGTCCTCAGTAATTTCAGTTCATTTCTCCTGTGCAGCTCAGAAGCACTGATCAGGTAACCTGTGCATTTGATTCTTGTTTGCCTCAGCAGGGAATGTAGATGGAAAGACAACTTATCTTGCTTAAAAACAAGAGATTAGAAAAGATGAGTATTAGCTCACCTTTTAAACACTGAGAATGTTAAAGCTTCCTTCCATTCAAATTTCTTAAGAGGAAATTAACCATGAGTAAGCAGAGAAAAGTTTTTAATTCATCCTATTAAATATTTGGTCACAGTGACCATTTCAACATTTAAAAATACCTCTGCAGATATGTGCTGGTCTTGCAGGCTCTCATACACAAGCAAAATACATATTTATTAAATGTTCAAAAATTCTAGTTTGTGCTAGTTTGTCATACCTCCACTTTTCATGATTTTTCGATAAGCATATCCATATTTCTTTTCACTTATGCATACAAATGAATAGTTGTTACAAAATGATTATACCTTTTTGCTGACAGTGGAGCTTTCCAAACTTCATACCATATCTGTCCTTTTGAAGACCACACACAGTGAAAGTTTCTGATGTTTTCTGGTAGACTTGTCATTTTCTAAATAATTTTATTTTTAGCTTTAGAAAATACATAATTTTGGTGACTACAAAATTGCTTTCTGACCATAAAAATATGAAAGATTCTTTTAGTCAATGTGAGACAAAAATATGCTGGATTGAAGTATTCAGTTTATCCCAGCAAACTTTAAAATTTAAAATCAATTAAATGGTTAGGTACTGGCAATTTTGGAAAATACATTCCCTTGGAATTGTGAACAGAGCTGGGGTATATAATCACAAATTATTATTCAATTATTTAAACATATTTCTAATATCACACTGCAAGTTGGGGTCATTAATTAGAGCAGAAAACTATATTTTAGAAAACTATATTTTAGAGAACTATTGAATATGACATCTCTTTTAAAACTAGTGTTCAGTTCTAAGCACCTTGCTCAAAAAAAAAAAGAAAAGACAAGCATACTCTGGTATTTACTGATAGTGTTTTATGCATTATGCTCAGAATTTTTTTTTTTTAAAGAAGAAAAAAAACTATTATCCAAGTTGTAAAGTTGCAATACTTGCAAGGAAATGTCAGAATTGACATTACCTTTCTCTCATCCACCTTCATATGCACCATATCACTGTCATTAATAATGCCTTTCAAAATTAATTGTGGTTTTCATACAACTATTCAGCAAGTGACATGAAGAGTACCCAATGAACAATTTGTATGGTTAGCCCCCTATTTTGTATCTAAATCTTGCTTTAAAGGCAAGTATTAAATAATCTCCCAGACTTTTCTATACAGCATCATGACTCTGAGGAAACTAATAGACCTTTTTGGTCCTGACCATCTTCAGCTGGAACTCCCACCCACCACTGCCCATAGCTCCTGAGACTCCATGAGGCATCCAGGCCTTGCTACAGCACTGTCCCTGTTTCTGCCTCCTGTATGAGTCTCTCGGTCCTACTCTGTGAGGACCTTAGCTGGCCATGTTTCTGTTTTACTCACAGCTGGACTCCCTGGAGAGACCCTGGACCTGGTTCATCGCTTGCCATGTAGGGTGCTGTCGATGGACCCTGAGCCGGTCCTCAGCTCTGACCTCCATGTTCAGCCCCTGCAGGATTATGCTCTATCTATGAGAGCACAGCCTGAGCAGGGTCACCCTCAGCTCCTGGCTTGTGCCCCTCGTGGAGCAGCCCTTCTGCCACTCCCAAATATATGGCAGTAGCTACTACAGTGAATTATTTACAAGTCATACTAGAAGATATTTGCATAACATGCAACGAGTATCATCAAATTATTCCAATTGGCTTTTGCAAAACAGTTTATTTATGTGATATTTTATCAGTTCAAATCATACTTTCTCTTATCTTCATTTAAAAGTGAAATTTCTTATCACTAGAGCAAAGAAAACTCGTTTCCCAAGCTGGGCACCCAGAAAATTAAAAACATGTTATTGACATGCTTCTTCAAAAACCTTGGCTGAAGTGATTCATCTAGTATCAGACAAAAGTTATGTGAAAGGCAGCAATCTTGAAAAAATGGAATAGCAGTTCTATCTGGAAATGCAACACTTTCACTCAGAATAGCAGTCAGAAGTATTAGCTACTTTCCAAAATAAGGTGTATACAAAGTTGCAATTTAGAAGTAAAGATATAAAACCAAACCCTGCTTTTTGGTTGCTTGTTTGTTTGTTTGTTGTTTCTGTTTTTTGTTTCTTTTCTTTTTTTGTTTTGTTTTGTTTTTGAGGGAGCTAGATGTATAAGTGTGAAAGAAAGGGTACACAAAAGTCACAAAGATGCACAGGGAGGGCAACAAGAGAGCCCTAAAAATAGACAGTGTCTATACCATGACCCAGAAAGACTCCCAAGTATGAAATTTTGCTGAAAGCTTGGTTCAGATACAGTAGGTAATACAATCTTTCTGCAAGCAGAATTTTTTTTATTAGGTGATTACAAACATTTTATGGAAAGGTATTAATTTTATTGCTTTTAATTCACAGCTTCAAACTATTTTATGTTTTCTCTATTTATAGTTTGAGACAAAGATCTAGCTTATTAAATATGCTTAATCAAGCATATACAGTAACACAAAGATGAAAGTTTGACTGTACACATTCTGTAATGGCCCTATCTGACACGCTTCTCTTCCATTTGTTATTGTTTAGCTGCCATTTAAGTGCCGTCTAAACCAGCTAAGGCTATTAAGCATCCACTAAAGAGAGTCAATGACTGCAAAATTCAACAAGATCCAATTCTGGGGAGGACAATTAAACAAAGAAGTACAAAACTGGAAGAGAATGAAGTCAAAGGCCATGAGGTTCACAAATGGCCTAACTGCAAAATCATTTTCAATGAAACTTCTTTCAATCAAAATATAAAAATAAAAAGAAATAGAGTGTCCTTGCTTGACTTTTTTTTTTTTTAGCTCTCCAGTTATATATTTTACTGCATAGTCCCCTGAAAACATTTTTGTCTGTTACAAAATTAAGCGGAGGGTGACCAGTGTAATCTGATTACACTCTCATTAATGTCAGTAAGTAAAATGATAAAATCTACTGTCATGCTACAAAATTCCCACAAGCAACTGTACCTCAGTAAAACTTTATTTCTTTAAGTTTGTTTGCAAAAAGAATACTCTAGGAAACATCACCTTACTACTTGCTACAGCAATCTGAGAAAATAAATGTCACCATGAAAGATTTAGTAAAGTTTGCATAATTCCACTATCACACTTTCTTAATTTAAAGCCCAATTCTCCACTCACACAAATGTGTACTATTTTTCTACTGCACCCACACGCTGGCAAGATCTTGTAAGTCTTGCAAAAGTAGTCTATTTCAAGACCTGTATGGAGGCTAAATCATCTTTTCCTTTTTAAGTGCTGATTTATTCTATTCTTTTTTACAGGACTCCTTAAGCATTTCCTCACCGGAATGTAGTGCCATCCTAAATTCACAATACCAAAAATTTTGACCATACTCTCAGGATATAAAACTTCTTCATGACAGTATCATAGACCTATACAATCATAGAAGGGTTTGGGTTGGAAGGGACTTTCAAAGATACATAGTTCCAACGTCCTGTCATATGCAGGGACATCTTTCACTAGATCAGGTTACTCAAAGCCCCGTCCCGCCTGACCTTGAACACTTCCGGAGATGGGGATCCACAGCTTCTCTTGGAAACCTTTTCCAGTGTCTCACCACTCTCATCGTAAAAAATTTCTTCCTTATACCTAATGTAAGTCTACCCTCTTTTGTTTTAAAACCATTGCCTCTTGCCCTGTCACTATAGGTAAAATGTCTCTCTCTGTCTCTCTTATAAGACCCCTTAAATTATCAAAAGGCACAATAAACTGTCCCCAGAGCCTTCTTCAGGCTGAACAGCCCCAACTCTCTCAGTCTTTCCTCAGAGGAGAAGTGTTCCAGCCATTTGATAATTTTCATGGCCCTCCTCTAGACCCACTTTTACAGCTCCATGTCTTTCTTGTGCTGGGGACTCCAGAACTGGACACAGTACTCCAAGTGGGCTCTCACAAGAGCAGAGCAGAGGAGAAAAAGGGGGAAAGTCACCTCCCTTGACCCTCCGACCACAGATCTTTTGATGCAGCCCAGGATATGGTTGGCCTTCTGGAGTGTAAGTGCACATTTCTGGCTCATGTCCAACTTATCATCTACCAGTATCTGCAAGTCCATCTCCACAAAACTGCTCTCAATCCATTCATTCCCCAGTCTGTATTGATACTGGGGATAATGTATGTATGGATAATGTAAGTGTTGCTGGATAATATAAGTGTTGCTATTGCAGAATTATTATGTATCCCCCAAGCTGCAGCCTTCCAGAACTCTGAAGTAGACACTGATAAATAATGTTCTGTAACCCATTACACTCTTGATTTTTCAGGTTTTTTCACTCTTGTTATAGCTTTGTGTTAGAAGATGGTCATACACAATTGCACAAAACCCCCACCTATTCTTTCTGTCTTAAATACATTATCTTTTTCCAATCTCTTTCAATAGCCTTCTGTTGCAAAGATTACAAAAATTCCACTGCTGCTAGATCATGCAAACTGAGACGCCCGCAATCTTATATTCAATTTACATTAATTCATCCATGCTCATATGCTTCTTAATAAATTACTTTTTGTTGAAACAAATTTTATATGAAGGCTAGAGTTAATTTAGCACTTACTTTGCCTAGAATTAAAACACATCATATAGGTTAACTAAGGTGCACCTTAAACTCTATATAAGAAATCATAATTTCAAAATATTAGCTTTAACTATTTTCTCAGATATTTTTAAGATATGAATAAAAGTTAGATTTTAATGTTTTTTCTTTACCTTGTCCTAAAGTTTGCAGGATGAGGATGCCCATCATATAACGACAAATAATCATATTCTTCTTCTAGAGCAAAAGACTGAAAGACGATCTGTATTCTGTTTCTTTCTTCTGCTATTATAACCCATGTACAGTTTGCACCATTTGGATATCCATATGGGAAGCCAGGGCTTTCTATAGTGCCATTAAGTCCTTTTAAAGTTCCACCACAGGTATAAATAAATCCTAAAAAAAAAACCAAGGATACAAAGTTAGCAATCCATTTTTATATCAGCCTTCAATAAAATGCACCATTGGAATTCATTATTTCTAAGAAAAAATTATCAAAATATTTCTTTGCAAGTACTGAATTTAGAAAGGTAAAGCCCATGTTTTAATATAAATCCTGATGGCTTAACGCAAAACAACCCCACCCACTTAACAAATGTGTTTTCCATACTGTTTATGTAAAGACATATGGCAGCATCTTTGCAAATAAATACATATAAACAACATCAATGAGTAAATTTGGTTGCCTATGAGGCAAAGTATTTACATTAATTGCCTTTTTTTTTTTTTTCTGTAAAAGGAAGAGAAACAGCCAGAGCAAAGTAAATGAATATTCTTTTGGTTCAGGTACAATACGGATTAGATCTATTAACCTTCTGCTGCTCCTCCAGATTTTGGGACTGGAACAGGCTGAAAGGCTGTTTATTGTGAGCAAGGCTTTTTCAATCAATAATTCTGGTTTATGAAAACTGTGGACTTAAAGACTCAATGTGAATAGCCATCTGTGACATTATTACATTATCTCACTGCATTGGCTATTTGTAACCAGAAAAAATTTAGTTAGCTTTTCTATACTTAAATAAATTATTATGATGAACAACTTACATCTTTTGACTGACCCTCAGTGGGTGTGGTGGTTTAACCCTAGGAGCCAGCTAAACCACACAGAGCCACTGGCTCACTCCCCACTGGTGGGATGAAGAGGGAATCAGACAGGTTAAAAGTGAAAAAAATTCTGAGTTGAGTAAAGACAGCATAATAAATAGATCAAAAGCTGTGCATGTCAGCAAAACAGAATAAGGAATTCATTGGTTACTTTGGCAGGCAGGTGTTTAGCCATCTCCAGGAAAGCAGGGTTCCATTGCACCGAACAGTTACATGGGAAGACAAACACCATAACCCTGAACACTCCCCCCTCCTCTTTCCCTTTCGATCTTCAGTCTTCCTGCTCTCTTATACCTTAATTATTACATCAGTTTTCCTGCTTTGCCTTTTGCACCCCTGAAACTTCTGTTCCCTAAGTGTGCTCAGAGCAAGTGTGCTCCCCTCTGCTAGCAGGGGGATTTCATCAACTGGGAGAAAGCACAAAGCGCTCAGCTACTCAGCACGCTCTTTCAGAGAAACATGACATACATTTCATAACAAACTACAAACAAACAAACCAGATGCCGTCTTTTTAATTACACACACATATCTATATTTGAGCTCATTAAATCATCTTCTTCATGGCACACTCACAAGCTTGTCTTTGTGTTGAGTATTTAAATGTGCAGAGACCCTTTCTCTGAAGCACGAAGCAGAAATCTCTTAAGAAAGATTTTATTCTTTGTATTGCTACGCTGTAAAGTAACTTTTCCTGACAACAGAAGAGAGACACATCCCATTTTTTTATCTTGGCTTTTTCATATTTATTTCCAATGAGAAAATAGGCCTCTTATGAAGTATGATAACTCTTTTACTACAAATATCGCTGTGTCATAGATATATAGGACAGAGAGGGAATGGAGATCATCTAAGAAAGTAATTAGGGCTTTATTTGCCTCATCTGACGTGTATAGCAAATTTTACCTTCTACTGCAAATTAGCTTAGAAATTTCTTTTTCATATCAGTGCCTACGTAATTCCATTTGTTATCAACCTTCATTGCTAGGAGTCTGTTTTATTTATGTCTTTTTGTATCTCCCTCATGTACTCAAACTATTTTAAAATCTCCTTTATGTGTTATTATTTATTATTTAAGCTCAGCTGTTTTATTGAGCACTCTTAAAAAGTCTTTTGGAATACAGTTTGTGTGCAAGTAATTTTACAAAACTAAACTATTTACTATTTAAAGGTTTTCATCCTAGAAATCCAGCACCTCCCACCAAATATAGTTACTGCAATAAGACTTTTAAAATAGCTCTGTGCATATAGTTATCAATTTAATTTTTCCTAGAAATCTCTTGATGATGCCTGCTTCAATTGAATTAGACAAAACTTAGAGAGACCTGAAAATTAAATAGCATGCACTGTGAATTTCTATGCCTCTCCCCAGACCAAGTGTGGAAAGCACAGTGTGAACTTTAACTCAATGTCATAATACAGATCCATAATTCAGAACTTGTGTCACTATTGCTGTGTCTATGTCAGGGTAGCTATCAATTACTTATGTACTATTCTGTTAATTCAATGCAAGCTGTAAAGAACAACTCAAATAGTAGTTCTGTGACCAAAATAAATTTATATTTTTCCAAAACAAGAACAGAGCCAAAACAACAAGGAAGTGCCTTGTGAGATGATACACTACTTATTAAAGAATGTAACGCTTCATATTGGATCCAATAATTGTTACTTATATAATAATCCAATAATTGTTACTATCCACACATGGATATATACATGAAATATAAACTTCCATGACACATAAAAGTTTCACTTACTCCTTTTACTCCATAACTAAGCTCTAACAAAAGAGAATTATTCATATGATGATATAACTTGGATATTTTTCAACTCTAACTAGCAGAAAGTAACATAGCTATGCATGTGCCAGTAGACAAATTTTTAATTCCAAGAATGGAAAAAACAAACAATGAAATTTGATAGCTCTACCCTTTTAGTCTGTAAAATAAAAAAGCCTGCCAGCAGAATCCATAAACATGCACTTTAATCTCTGCTTTCATATGCTAATCCATTCTGTAATGCTCTTCACCTTGGCAAATGAACTTGGTTACATTCAAATAGATAACATGCATTAACTAACTGGTCTGATCACACGTTGAAGACATGACATTTATTTTCATCAAGCAAAATTCATGCTGAAATTACTAGTAACATATACTGTGAACTTTTTCATCTAGCTTTCAGAAATGGCATTCAAAACAGAATTTACTTGCAAACTGTTTTTTATTAAAGAGAAGGTTTGATTCAAAGCATGAGATAAAGAATTTTGAAAAGCTTGAAGTTAGACTGGAAAATAAAGATATTTGTTGAAGTAAGTGTGAAGATGAACACCACCACTCATCATACTCTTTTAACAGTATGAATCAAACTTTCCATTGTATTGTTTTCTACCATATTTTAAAATTCAGATGTTTAATTCTCATCAATTTTACATGGATAAATATTTCTTGAAATCATAAAACACTGCCACTCTTCCCAGTTTCAGTCGTCCTTTGATTCATTGTGAGATTACAGTGACCATTAGTAACACCAATTCTTACTTAATCTATTTATTCAACTTGCAATGGCTTCTAACTAAGCAAGTAATACTTAATGTTATATCCATACCCTTTGCCTTTGGATGCCCCGTAACTGTACTCGGTACACTACAAGATTGTGTTTTGTCTTTTCTTTTCCTCATGACTATTCAATTTACTTTTTAACAACATATTTCCACATCCCTTCCCTTCCATGTACTCCACAACTTCTGTTTAATCTCCTTTGTTTAATATATTCTTTAATAGCAGTCATCACCATAAGATGATTATACTGTGTCTGCATTGATTAACACACTCAGATATTTCTAAGACATCCCTAAGACATGCCTTGTGTACTTCCATTTAAAGAGGTATTCAATATTTGCTATCATTTTCTTTAAGAGCAAACAGAAAATGGAAGATGAATTGTTCACATGCAGCTTTTTTGCTTCTGTAAATTTTCTGATGTCCCGATCTTTCATCTCTTTCACTTACACCCATCTTAAAGCACAGTCAATCATATCTCAAAGTATTCATTAGCCATGTAATCTATGTTCATATCCCTTTCTTTGTGCAGTCTACCTATTTGCAAACTTGTTCTTTTCCCCCAGACGGTGGTCCCCTTTCATTCAGAATCCATCAACTTTACTCACTTGTCTCTCCTGCTCTTTGCATTTTTCTGCAACACCTATTTCTATTTGTGATCTTTGATCACTTTACTCTCTTTGGCAGCAAGGAGCAGTTAATTTTCATGATGACCATAAATCATAAAGGATTTTTCTCCTAGTTCTCTTCTGGAGAATTCTGGAGAATCCGTCCTGAGTAGCAGAAGGCTTAAAGTGGCAAGGCAGCAAAATAAACAACTGGATCTCATTTAACAGAAGCATCCATAACATTTTTGGTGCATATATTGAAATAAATACTTATTGTCATTGTGTCTATTTCTTGTTCTACAACAGAAAACTGTTAAGTCATTTCCTATAACTGAAAACAACGAGGCTCTAATTTCAATAGATTTGCCAGTCTTTGAGGAACTTTAAAAAAGATGTAATATAAATCTACCCCCTGTAAGTCATTTAACAGAGGAAGATTATCACTTTCACAGGAAAATACTGTTTTTTTTCCCTTACCCTAGGCACTTAATTACTTTGGTTCATACATAACTCTTTGACAGGGTATAGCCTTCTGCTTCTATATTAAGAGCATTGCTACAACTGCCACAAATGAGAGTCTGGTTTCAACAAAGTCAGTTGAAATACACTCAGGTTTTTATCTTCAGTATGTAATTAACTTTTCTTCTAAGGCTATTTCAATAGTTCTCTCCTATTTCTCATGTAATATCTCAAATGCCTTACAGACAAGGGATCATCTGTTCCAAAATAACTGCCTCCTTGCTCATGCAGCCAGAGAAGGGTAATCTCTCAGATGTGATAAACATCTGGGCAATTGAACTAGACATAAAACCAAGAGAGGAAATTTGGAATCTCATCACAGAATGAAATAAAAATCTTCTCTGGGATTGAAAGCCTGCCATGCTTAATACCCCTCAGACATACTAGTGCTGCCAAACTTGCAGGGGAATCAGTTTTGTTATGTTTGGGGAGATTGTAGATAGAAATTAAAGGTTTTGGGCATATTTAAAATAATTTGATTTTCAAATAATATCATTTCTGGTCTCAGTGGCATTTGGTCACTCTGCTTCTCTCTCCTGTGTTTAAGAATAAACATTTTGAGCTATGACCTCCTCAATTTAGGAGAATTTATGTGAAAAGTGATTTCATTAGTACTCTGTGCCCTTTTTTCTTCTTCTACCTACTCTTCCTGCAATTCTTCCACTTGAAAAGTGGAAAGTAACCAGCTTAAGAAACCAGAAATTTGTCCAAGAATCTTCCCAGCTGCCCTAAAGACAACACAATATTAAAGGCATGGCTGAAAATGAATTCATGCAGATTTCGTGTTTGATTACATGGGAAAATTTCTCTGGGGAAAAGATATGAACAGAGATTCCACTGTAAAGATCAGTTATTGAAAAAATAATATTTAAACCAAAAGTAACTTCTGTAAAAATTAAGATACATTTAGTACTACACTTTTTAGTTAAATTTCAAATGTCCAAAAACCTTAATTTAAGTTTTCACACTAACTGTAATGTAACAGCAGAACAGTCAATATAATGCTGACTTGAATTCCGTAAATTTAAAGCGCATTGGTATAGACAGTAAACCTCTGTCACTATACAGCTGTTTCATTAATGGGATACATGTCTAATGAGATTTACAAAGACATTCTAGTGAACGAAAAAATAGTAAAGAAAAGCCTAGTCACAGGGTATCACATCTGGTAGTTTGAAATCTTGCAGCAGTTTCAGTTAAGTAACAGAGAACACATCATTGCAAATCTAAGTAACCTGTGTAAATTAGCATACAGCTTTAGAGAAAGGAAAAAACACTTTCCATAATCCTTCTAAAACATCACAGATTTAGTCAAACCCAAAAAGACAGGGGGGACAAGGGGGAAGAAAACCCAGAATGATGAAAAAAGTTCCAGTAAGCATTCAACTAGGAAATAAACATTATCAAATAAATATGATGCTGGTTTGAAGTGACTTCAACAAGATTAGAAAAGACTTTGAAGACTCAGTGCTTGGAAAATCAGGACAAAATTAAGGCTTTTTTTAGGTTTCTGCCAATAGAAACTGAACATAGGAATGGCTCAGTGTTTACTGTATGCTACCACAGACAGTCTTCCTATATTTTATTTCGTTCTTTCAAAAAATAACAGGCAACCTTCTATGGTAGCTAAGATTGCTTTAGATGTAAACAATCTAGAAAGTCTTTTCGTTCACTCACAGGGATTACCTTCAGAAGAGATGTAAATTTTAAAAAAGAAACAAAACCCTTCTTGCTTTAGACCACATGGAAATTCAGACTTTTGAAACCCTTCTCTAAACCTGGAAAGAAAAAAAAATGATCAAACAAAACGTTTCACACTTCTGGAACATTACCATTCTCACTGAGACAGAGGCTTTCTCAGTGAAACATCTATAAAAACCTGATGTCAATCGCTACCCTGTGATGCCATTACTACAGGGTTTGGACCATTGTACCAAATGCACTCCATGCACTCTATAACAGCCTAAACTACTGGAGGGCAGCAAAATTAAAGATGAGATCGGAATTAAAGAAGCAGGAGTTGTAAAAAACAACTATATTCTTTGATCTATTCCAAGCAGTGACAAAACTGAGTTAAATAGGAGACAAATCTGAATTAAATAGGCAGGATCTCAATCCCTTTAGTGAATGTATTAGCAAATACAGTGCCTCTGAAGATGGGCAAACAGAACAGAAGTGAAAAAGAGGAAATACAGTAAGGAACACTAGAGAATAAAGAAAAAAATGTCCTTCCATAAGTAGACACATAGACAAACACACATGGCATTATGGCATCCTGGGCTGGGTTTTCTGTTTTTCATTTTCTAGATTAGATAATAGCGAAAAAAAATGCCACTGCTTCAAAAATCAAAGAGCCACAGAGCATATAATGGTCAAGTGAATGCAGGGAGGTCAGGAGAACTTCTTATGAAGGATTTGACACTATGGGACAGTTTATGACTCAGTTTTTAAAAATGGAGAGAAATGCAAACATTTTAGAAACCAATGATTGTAAATGGTAGATATTTGAGCACAGTATTTCTACAGATTTTTCTGTTTGAAGTACAATTTTATGAGTCAGGAATCTCATATCAATCTACAGATTTTAAACAAATTTTATTTTATATCACTGCCTTTGTTTTTTGAACTTTTAACAGGCATTACCACAGTGTTTGTGCTATTACCTGTTTGTGATTTTAATGATGCATTATTAAACTGAAACCTTGATACTGAGGTATCAAGGGTTTTTCTAAAATGAAACACACCAAAAGCTCCATACGTAAAGTACTCTAGACCAACCACAAAGTTTAGTCAGTAAAAATCTTTTGAACATCAATGTTTTATGTCTGCTTCTTAAAATCATGTATGTTGGAATAGGATTTCCTAAAAAAACCACCACATTTTAAATAAACATTTTAAAAACATAAATTAATTCTTTCTTCGTTTACTCATACTCTTTAAAAAAAGTCATTTTTGACTGAAGTAGCATTTTACTGTGTAGAAAAAATCCTTCTCATCTGTAACTTTACAGACTTTTATGACTTTTTTCAATGCTTTTATGTGTATGAATGCAAAGGTAATTTTTCAGATATTTTCAGTTCTGCTTACTTTTTAATTTTGAATGAATTCCCATTGTACATTTCTGAATTTGCAGTAAGTCAAATTATTAACGTATTTATCATGTACTTCTTTCATAAAACTGTTTTTTTTGTCATAAGCCTTATGTCTTGCCTTGGTTACAGGGCCAAGCAATATAATCAAATGCTATTTCAGATTTTAATTTGGTCCCAATGGTTCCAGGACCATTGAAGCTGTTGTTGTTACTCTACATATTTATTCTGGTCCTTTCCAGAGACAAACTGCTTCATTGGAAAGGGAGCCAGATGAACTACATGTACAGGGGTGTTAAGGAGGAGCCCAGCATATTATGATAAAGTTTTGGGAGCTTATGTGAATAATCAGGTTTTAAACTTCACTTAATGATCAGTTTCCCTGAGCACATGTCCTTACTATGACAGTGAATTACAGAGAGAGGAGCAAGGGAGAGAACATTTACTTATTCGTCTATCCCAGCTGATTTTGCCAGTGTACCAAATGAGATAAAAACCACCACGTAGAGTCATCATCATTAAGAAAAGCTGAATTTCCTCTCTGCCTGGCTAGTTAAAATGTGGAGCTACACTGTGACCATTTGCAGAAAAGGGAAACAGGAATAAATATTTAATCATACCACTGGTGTCGTCTTTTCCCTCCTCCCTTGAAAATAACAAACAGAGAAACAAACAGAACCCCAACCACTCCATGTCAGCATCAAAGAAAAAGCCATTTGTTCTCCAGAAGTGACCAGTTAACCTTTTCCATATTTCTGCCAACAACATTTTCTAACCAAAAATGCTGGATCATCTGAATTTGGGGACAGCAAAAAAGTTAGATGAGAAGGTTATGTGAAAAGTCAGATTAAAGAATTTCTGTAGAAAAGGAATATAGAAAAATTTTTAATGACCGAAAGAAAAGCAGTAAAGGCAAACAGCACAGCACTGAAGTCTTAGAAATGGGAAGCAAAAATATTGAGGTAAACAGTTCTGATTTGGATGATGTAGTTTAACTTGGCATGTAAAAAATTTTGAGAAGAGTTATACTATTCTGTTTTAATAAATTATTCTTGTAAATACTGATATTTTATTATTGGTTAGTTGTCTTCACGTTCATTTGTATGGGACAAAGGAATTTGGCATATTACTCTTTGCAATATCTACTGACTGGAATTTCGACAGGCTTTAGCTAATGTGCCAGGTATTTAGGATTCACAAATGCCTTTTACATGCTACTACCTTATTACTATTGCCATGCAAACCCTTTATGCACAAGAAAAATGTAGATGTCTGATCCGAGTCTTTCTTCTTGGGTTTCATCAGCACAAAAAAAAATGGTGCTAATTATTGCTTGAGACTTAATGATGATTTGTTATATAACAGCCCATGGCACAGCCTTGGACATTCAGTTCCTCCCTCCTATCCATTAATACTCAGCAGGGTCCTGTGTCTCCTCTTATCAAGTAAGCAAAACATAATTTTCTATTAAATTGTGGGACTTTACATCTTTAATTGATGTGCTCCCTGGTTTTAACGTATTTCACTTTTTGGCAACTGTTACTCCAAGTGTCACATCCATTCTAAAGTACTGCTGCCTGCTTTCAGTAGCTAATATTCTGAAATTAATCAGCACCCCCCATTTCTAAAAAAAAAGCTGGTAATAGCGCCCCTGGCTTATCATGGATAATCATCCCCTTTGACATGACAAACTAGCTCTAACAGGAAAGTTATTACTTTGAAACAAATTCTACTGCATTGAAATATTCTCAGTAATAAACTATCTCCATAGAGTATTAAAGCTTGTTGAAGTCTGAACTAGGAGAAGAGAGACCTTTGTGCCTTTCTCAGGTTGAATCAGTCATATTCTCTTTATTTAATAGTCGCAGTGCCTTACCTAACATTTTCAGGCAGGAGGCACTTTTTTTGTAAGTCTTTAAACACTGTGTACTCTGGTTTTTATTTTAGGGTTAAAAATTAAGCATTTGATCCTCTTGGAATCTCGGTATAAATGTAGGCATGTTATTGTGGTTTTGGTTTCTGATTCCCTGCTTTTTTGGAGTAGTTGAAAATGTCTACTTATATAAGAGCAATGACTAGTAAAAAGACAGCCTTTTTCATGGGAAGCATCATTAAAATATTTGATTTTAGTGTACACATGTTTGTACATGCATAAAGACAGATGAGTTGGTAGATTGGTAGTAAGGCAAGCAAAGCACATACGTATAATAGTTCTCTAGGAAACTAAAATGTTCTAACACTCTACACTGTTCACTGTGATAAGGAGATGCTAAGTCTCATCCTGCATAAGGTGTAGGTGTTGTTTATAAGAAGGAAGACTTTTCTTGTAGTTTAGGAAGTCAGAGAGTGGCTTTGCATTGTTGCATGTCATGATTAAAATATTTACTCCTCGCAGGAAGTGGGATTCAGGGAATCTAAAAATGGACTGCAATAAAATTCCTTCCAGAAGAACCTGGAGAGACTTCCTTCAAAGGCTGTGAGTATTTTCTCACAGCAGCTTTGAGAAACATCTGAGTATATTGAAAACACACCAGCCACAATACCAATAGAAACCTTAAGACCACACATGGCAACTTTGTTACCATGGGATTATGTTTAAGATCTTTGTTTAGTTCCTAGATTACAAGAGAAACAGCATCATTTGATCCCTTAAAGTGACAAGCACAATCATACTACAAATGTGTGTGATATTGTTTCACCGTGCTCAGTCCAATGCAAGAACATGGAATTTTGATTGAGTTTTGGTAAAAAAACCCACCAGGTAAGTGAGGAATGGCAGAAAACTGCACCAGAGTCAAAAAACTTTGTGTCAAAGAGCCTGTCTCAGAGGAGATGTGATCATCTTGTGTGAAGCTATTCAGTGATGGTTGGTGCATCTGGAAATAGAATTTATTGGAATGTTTGGATATTACTTTTCTTTTTTGCCATATAATAAAAAATTGTTAAATCAAATTTTCTTGGAATGTATATAGAAATACATTTTTATTAAGGTCTATTAGTGCCAACATGAACTTCTGTCTAACTAAAAGCGACCTACCATGTGATAGTTAGCTCTTCACAGTAATTACTGGGGTATACAAAACTCTATTTCAAGTCCTTGTTCTCCATGTCCTCCCAGTGTATGTGTCCTGCAGAGTACTGGACTTAGGTTACGTCCAAGTCAGCTTAATTCTCATATCTTCTAGGGTGTCTCATCTCTCATTTAAGTTGTTAGGATCAAAGCCAAAGTCTATATTTTGTTTCTGTAAAAGTAGGTTTTTTTTCCCAGCCTTAATTGTTTGTCCAATTACTCTTCTGCCAGTGTATCCAGAATCATCTAACTGCTGAATGCAGTCCAGGGGTTTAAGTCATCTTGATGTTCCAGTACTGACATTTATTCTTCTTTCATCTGCTTACAGATGAAATACAAAGAGCAGAATTTGATTAAAAGTGGGTGTTTACAATGTCCTAACAGCAAGGCTCCTGTTATTATCAGTGGAGTGCTGGACAATAGATTCAGCAGTGCTTAGTCATGTACATCAGACTGTAATCAAATAAACTGACTCCATATAGTCTCCGTTAGCTGTAACACAGATTTAAATGCCTATATCAACTTAAACACCTGCTCTGCAGGTGCCTGGTGTCAAGTAAAGGAATCCTGCCTAAGACGCATCTGCTGTTCGGTATTTTCCAACTATTATATTAATGCCTTTTTTCTTCCCAAGCAAGACAAGGACAGGAGTAAAAACAGGAGAAAGTGGGCAATTTCTTAGAATCCTCAGTATTTACTTGCGATTATAAGTGCAAGGTTCACAGTGCTTGCTTTTAATCTGTCTTTCCTGAAAGACATGAGCACCAGGTAGGTGAGCAGTGCATACTCACTTACCATCTGGTCTCCATTTCTTACTTGCACATTACAACACAGAGTTGCCATTATTGTAGTATGCACAGAGGAATGCAAGATGGTCAGCACTGCAGGGAGAAATCCATCAGCATTATCCATCAGTACTAACTGAAGCCATTGCACCTTGTTGGTAACGGCAGAAGCACCTAGCTCTTTTTTTCATCTCACTCTCCCAGATACAAGAGGTGCAGAAGGTAAGTAGGCTGCTCATTTGTTCTCTCCCTTTGTAGGAAAGGGAGATGCAGGTAGTTCCAGGACAGAGCCTCAGATCCTAAAATCAGATTTATATGTGCACAAGGTGGAGTTGATGGAGAGAGGGCAGTGAAGAGGGAGAGAACAGTGTGAGATAGCAATACTGTTTAACCAGCTCTTCAAAAGAAACACAATGAAAATTGTATCAGTTCTACAGCTGGTGTGAATTAATGCTCTCCACTGGATTTCTTTTTAGGGTGCCCCGGCTCACATTACATCGGTGAGCAACAGCACCAGCTTTAAGGGAACAACCGTAAGCATTTGAACAAGGGCTAGAGAGCAAGAATAGTGCACTGCAAAGCATCTCAACAGTAACCCTCTGTCTTCCTCCTTCCCACACAAAATATCTTCTCTTCTTTTTGTTACAAAACTTCTGTATCTGTGGAAAATGTGATGCAATAATGAATTTTAATTACTGCTTAGTGTGCCAATAGAAATTTCTACAGGAGTGAGGAGTGGTATATTCTTTTCTCTCTTATTTACTATCTCTATAATTAGGACTGTGTGATTATGCTATCAGTGCAGTGAAACGAAAATGGAATCCACACCCAGTATGAATAATTTACCCCGTTTGCATGGAAATTATGGAATTTTCAAACAAAAAATAATTATATTTTCCTGTCTCTCTTAATTACTTTGTTGTAATTTGAGGGATGTGACTAAGTTACTAATGCATTGTAATAAGCTGAAATCAATGCACAGTGAATCTAACAACTTTTAAAAAATAGCACTTAATTCTTGGATGTAAAGGATGTGTTGACTTTGTTGAATTACTGCAACAATCTGAATATGATTTATGTGGAGGGGAGGGAATATAACTGCTGCTCAGTGCATTCAAAAATCCAGATTGCTAGGCTATAATTGTGTGCCACAAAGACAGTGTAATTGTTAATATTGGAAAGGCTCTTTGAATATGTAATATGAAGTGGTATATCAAGGCTAAACATTATTATCATGATTTGGGTTGATTAATAGAGTAACTCTCAGAACTCATCCAAACGCTTAAAGATAGTAGATCTCCATTTAAAGAAGCTGAATATCTCTATGCCCAGATTCTGTGACTGTTTTCAAAGCTTTAAAATTCATTAGAGCTCTCTGAAAGTTCAGTATATGTGCAATAAGAAAATTCATTGAGGACTTTACGGTATTTCAAAGACAAAAGAAATCATGGGGAGCACTCCAAGAAGTTACCTTCAAAAAGAATTTTGCTAGAGTACACTGCATCTGTACTTGTCTGAAAAATGCTTATAAGAACTTAAAGAGGAAATAAGAATTAATTTTAATTGTGACCTGATTTTTTTTAAGTGACACTGGACTTAGTGTATTCAACACCAAATTAAACCCATCCATTAGCTATACTTTGAAATAGATTAGATACTCTAATATTGAGAAATGCTGAGAATAAGCAAGCTCCCAATAAGAATCAAACTGTTAATTTGTAGTTATATTAAATAGTTACATAATGAAAACAGTTATATAATATTAAATCAAGGTATTTTTAGATTTCATTTATTAGATGTATAACACCTTCTGGAGACTGTATTTTCTTTTTTCACTTTAGGATTCTATTCACAAAACAACTTCACAGAGATTGTTCAAAGATCAGAAGATTTTACTTTCTTTCTTTGTTAGTACTTTATTCCCCTATCAACACTTCATAAAAATCTGTATTTTTAATTCTTTACAACATTTTGTCAAAGAAGACCAATCATTAATTGTGAGTAATATCTTCCTAGATGGTTGCAAAACAATTAAGCACATTCTCAACATGACACATTCTCTCCTGCTTTACATGTAGATTTGATTAATATTTTGCTTGTGTAAATCTGTAATCCTAAATGTTCATAGGGTTAATGACCCTATGCGGAGTAATAAACAGCAAGAATAATTGGAAAAAAACTATTTAAAGAGTTGTTCATGCCCCTATGAAATTATGAATTTATTTTTTCCTGTAAACAGGAGTAAATCAAAACAACTTGTTTCTTGCAATTCACAAGCAACTAAAGCTTCTGTTTTCACAAAAATATAAGAAATAGATTCTTATTTTAATTTAAAATCCATAAACATTGAAGACCTCAGTATTATATTAAAGCCAAACTTCGGAAAAAATGTCAGGTAACTGTAGCCTGCTTAACAGACTTCCTTCTGAGTGTTAAGTACTGTACTTAAAATCAAATACAACCCAGTTTTTGAAATAGCACACCACCAAATTTGTGCCACCATTTTGTGCATTCCTTTCACAAGTATTTTTGTACAAATATTCTGTTTGAGTTGTCTTAATGTACTATGTAACAATACAAGAAAAATTAAAATAAAATTATAATACTTATAGAAAGATTTTATATATAATTACCTTTGATGATTAATTTTACTTAGGACACCAAATAGTAAAATTCCCATGTAAGGGGAACATTGTAAACATTACTATATTTCTGTTCTGATGGACAATACTTTAGTATTTTGGTAGGCTTAGCTAGTGTCATTTTTGCGTCTTTATTTTGTGTCATTAAATATTTGCTTCATTCAGTTACTCCATTTTTTTCTTTTTTTAGTATTTACTTCTAGGTTTTTCATGCATTATTTCCTTACTCAAGTCTTCATTGCAATAAATTGTATACTGCTTTTTTTATGCATCAAGGTTTTTTTATGCTTTTTTTTTTTTTTTTTTACAATTTAAAAACTTTAAACACAGTTTGAATACTATTTCTCCAATCTGTCTTCAGATTACTGTGTAAAATGAAAAAAAAAAAAAGTGGTGATAAGTAGTGTTAGGAATAAGATAAAAGAAAATATTGACAACAGTAATTGCTTTTAAAACATATAACTGGAGAAAACATTTGTTATCTGTCTTTTAAACTTCATGTTATGGGAATTTACTTAAGCTAGTAACCTTTCTGTAGCTTGCATTACCTGATACAGGGGAAGATGACATTGAGATATTATAGAGAAACATGCTGGAATATTCCATCTGGCTAAGTTACAAGATTTGCAAAATGCCCAAGGAATAATGTAGAAACATTAGCTATAGTTACCCTTCTCATCAGTCCCTAGATATCAAAAAAAATTAAGTCTTAACAACAGGTAAATATAATCATATCCCTGTGAGTTTTACACTTCAGTGAGTGACCCAGAATCAGGAAGATTATTATGGCTAATGAGCTCAGGAAAGATGAAAGAACACTTACGGATTTACACTGAGCTTTTACTTGGCTCAGAAATTATGACATTCTTGGCCACTCTTCTCAATTTTCTCTAACTTAATGTTTTGCGGGATTTGTTATTGCAAAACATTTATATAAAAATTTAGAGAAAAGAGTTAATAAAGCACATCATTAATTCATGAGGATCAGACCAAAATGATTACAGAAAGACGCAGCTACATTGACTTTGAGGTAAGATAACCATACCACCTGAAGATCTAGACTTAGGAAAAAAAAAAAACAGAAGGAAAGCCACTACAGTTCTACATAATATTACCTATAAAGTTCATTGCCCTTCAAACATATGTAAATGTCTCACTAAAAAAAATAATATAATAATGTTCTAAGGTAAAGGACAGGAAAATCCTACCTGCAAAATCAGCAGAGCACTTCTGAATGAAATGCGCTTTCCTTTTCTGCCACTAGTATTTTTTTTCTCTGTTATTACAGTACAAAATGCACTGTAAAATATTTGTTTTGTTATTGCAATTAAAATATATTTAGAATGAGACAGGACAAGGAGGGGACTCTGTGTTTTTACAGAGTCTGAATGTAAGGACTAGTAAGGACTTTAATAGTAATTAGAACATTTACTTTAAATTTGGAAGACCTCTCTTCAAAACAGATTCACTGCATAACTTCTATGCCCCTCACACTGATATAAAACTCTCTGTCAATTTTAATTTTCAAATTAAATTGGCAGATAAGGTGCAGCAAATTAGATATTATCATTTCAGCAAGACTGCTAAGGAAAACTAGTAACTAAAGGGATATTCCTACTTCAGTTTTTGGAAAACTGATGAAAGCCATAGTGAAAGTCATGCCGTTCATAAGAGCACAATCCAGACAGTGTCAATGGAGCCAGCTATCACCACTCTAGACTATAAGAAAAACAAAGAAAAATTGTGTCTAAAGACTACAGAGTCATCAAAATACTGTCACAGAGGACAAACAGTAGGTATAACTTATCTGAATGCCTAAAAACCTTTGGACAATGTCCTTCACAGAAATCTTTTAAATACAGTAAATTGAGCAGCAAATTCGGGTGAAAGATAATACATTGGTGTATATTATAGTAAGGAGGTGAGTAGTAGCTCATTCTTAATCATGTTTTTTTTTTCTTTTTAAATAACTAATGATTTTGGAAAAGGGTAAAGGAAGAGCTATCTGAATTCTACAATGATTAAATCATTTGAAAGATTAAAAGACGGAAAAGGCTGGGAGGATGTTAATAAGGACCATAAAAAAGCATTTGAGAAAACAGCAGTGGATGAAAAGGAACATAGCTCGATTTGATTTAACACACTTCTAAATTACGAGTAACTGGTTTAAAATTAATGGAAAAAAACCAGATGGCAATCTGAATACTTTTTTGTTTATTTGGATAAAATCTCAACTATAATGAAGCAATGATCTAAAATTTAAAAAAAGAAAGTAATCCTACAAAATTCAGGTACATGTAATGCTGTTATTTCGAATCAATGTACCTGAAAGTTCTTCCCCTGAAGTACTAAATCACATCCTCCATCATTCACTGGAATAAATCCAATGAACTCAAGCAAGTTACTGTGGTATAAGACAGCTGATAACTGTTTAGCTGCACTCATAAACAGAAAGAATACATGAACAACCAGAAAAAAATGGGCAGAGACAATGTTATTTTGCCTAGTTCTTGAATATTAAAAGAAGAGAATTATACATTGTAAAGTTCCAAAAGTACATTCAATTTAACCAGAGTATTCTGTAGAAGCTGTTCACACAAGAAAATACTTAGCACATGAATTTACTAAAAATGCAAGATAAGCTATCTCAATGGAAAAAAAAAATCCCACAATTATATTGCATAGACATACAAGCAGTCATGTTCTAGATGTTAATACCTATAACGTATTATAGGTATATATAATTATGTGATTATGAAATTACAGCCACTAAATTTTCTCTCCTGGTAGAATTTATCGTGTTCTATCATTTCTAAGGTTAAAAAAGATACCAGAACCCTTTCTTCAGAAATATCTTCCTTTCTTAAACCTACAACATCTTACAAAAATGTTTTGGATGAACTACTAACTGAAGCTGCAGTTGAACAGGCAGAACTGAGCTCCATCACAAAGTGCTCTAGAGAAAACCTTTCCATGTTTTATTTTTTCCTTTCCCAACTAACTAATGATAATGAGTATGAAATTATATTGTCTAAACAATAAATGGAACATACCTATTGTGACTACAAAGCCTCTGAATCTCTGTATATTTTCTTATTAATCTACTTAGAGAAAAATGATGAAATAAACTACCAGTTTATATATGTTTCTCCTATATTTCTTCTCTATATTAAAGTGATACCACAACACTATACCAGTTTACAGACCTACTCTGATGGCTTTCACCGTCACTTTAAGATCTGCAGCATTTATTCCTTTCAGATTTAATTTCTCTTATTGTGTTGGTTTTTTGGGTTGTGATTTCTTTTCTGTTAACCAAATACATTGATCTATGACATTCCTGTATACACACACAGGTGTCTTCTCCCTACTGTTGCATACAATGCCTCCCAACCAGAGTACAGTTTCTCACTGATGGCCTCTCCTGCAAGGATAGAAATAAAGAGTAGGGAAAGAATTTCTGGTTTTAGCTGAAATAATAGGAAAACCTGTACATCTGACTACATCCAGACTGACAAACATATGTAAGAAAATAAAAATGTTAAGCTATAACAACATTTTCCCTTCCTATAAAATCCTGATGAGGTCTAATATGCTTCTTTCAAAAGTACTTATTTTCAAAAATCGGTAAGGTTTGACCTTTTCAGTATGAATAACTTTGAACTGGACTGTGAACCTGCTGTCAGTATTATCTTTCTACAATACCTTCTCTGGTTTGAAAGAGAGAGGAAAAAAACAGTTGAAGCTTTTGTAGAACAGGAATATTTTTGTTTTGCTTTTTGTCCAAGTAATAATTTCATCAATGAACCATGATAAAGACATCCAGCTCAGATCTTCCTTTACAAAACCAATAGACATCAACATTGCCATACATCATATTTTTTCTTATGCTGTTACTGTTTTGATTTATTTTTACTCAAGAAGAGATGTAGCATTTTAATTCAAAACTGAATGTGAAAATCTTTTCAGAGCGCTCAGTGGTGTTAAGCTTGACATGTTGCTTACAATATTTTGTCATCACCGTTAATTTTCAAAATATTTATTGAGATGAAACAGCAGAGCTTTCTTTTTATGAATTAAAATTGTGAACGCAGTAAATACATTAAATTATACAAAAAATGTCAGCAGAAAATTATTTGCTAGAGAAACGAAAATATCTGACGCTAGAAATTGTATTGTAAAATATATCTGCTCAGTGTTGCATA
The DNA here is from genome assembly GCF_001431845.1 of Calidris pugnax. Lineage (NCBI taxonomy): Eukaryota > Metazoa > Chordata > Aves > Charadriiformes > Scolopacidae > Calidris > Calidris pugnax. The sequence continues at coordinate 15,684,045 of NW_015094509.1, forward strand.
CAAGATTTATTCACAGAAGTGTTCCTCCAGAAAAAATTACTCTTACTCAGACAAGGAAAACTATACATTAGCATAATTCTTTTTATCTTTATAAATTTTAAGATTGGAAGGGACTCTTTGGCTTTGTAGACTGACTCCTCTAAAAAGATCCAGTCTTTATTTGTTTGGAAGTTGTTTTTTTGTGGGACAGTGAGGGATTAATGCCACCAAGCACTTGCACTTTTTCTGATAAGTTCAAAAGTATTAACAAGTCCAATAGCTTAAAAAAAAAAACCAAACAGAAAACCAAAAAAAAGCACCAACAAAAACCAAAAACCACAAGCCCTATGTTTTCTGGTTTGGAAGAAACTACATTTTCCTCCCATACGAAAAAACACACACACAAACCTCCCCCACAATCAACAACGACAAAAACAGTCCTTTAGGATAAGTTTTCAAGCTCAAGTTTTCAGTTTTAAAGCAGAAGGTAGCCTCTGCATTTCTGAAGGATCTTTTTACCTACAATATTTTTTACAGGTTTTTCTTCATAAAAATTCAGGAACATATCAAGATAGAGTAGCATCAGAACTTTATCTCTATATGAGTTTATGACCTATAAGTTAGATATATAAATCTCCCACACTGGAAGTTTTATATTTTTAAGAGGCACAATGAACAGAAAAATGAGGTTTTTAAATATTAATCCAATATCAACCACGTACTAAAGCCAAGTTTTTCCCCTTTCGACACCAATTAGTTTGGCATTAGCAGTCTCATCTAAATAATATAAAAGGACGCTTAGTTCAAGTATTAATTCCTTGATGCTGATAGACTTTATTTGTCCTAAACAGGAAAATTATTTAAAACATTTCAATGGTGATGATGTTCCTCCAAAAAAAATTGCAGGGTCATCTTTGAACATTTAGAATTCCTTGATCTCATCCCCAAAATGTTTTTGCTTATGATGGTAGGGCCTCACTAATTATGAGCCAATGGAATTATGGAAATAACATGGATTTCCATTTTAATTGTTCATGGAAGACCTATATTTAGTAGCTAATGGAAATAATACTGCATTTTCAAAATTTAATAATAATTTACATGTAATATAGAAAGTCTTGAACAATTTCTGTTAAATTTTAAACAATTTCTGTTAGTTTTCTTTTCTCTCTTCAATAGTTCTAAAAATGTAACATACACAAGCTTGCAAGAGTGACTTCAGTCTGGGCAAGATTCTTTTTTAATGATCATACTATATCTGTAAAGAAAATTTCCACTCATAGTATGTTTCTTTAAAAACACCATTCCATTTTTCTTTCCACTTCAGCAAAAATTAATTAAATCAAATGTTCCCCATGTAGTTTTTCTGCTATTCAGCCACTCTGAACTTTATAAAGCAGCTTTTGCTGTTATTCTGAATTTTACTGAAAAATCTAGGGGAAGTGTTAGTCCTGTAATTTTGATTCTTTCTCTTCGCATCCAATTCCATTTTTATTTTGAACACCCTCCAGAAAGCACTGAATTTACCTTTAAAATATGCCCCACTCCTAATAGAGAGTTCATTTCATTGGTTATTTATCAGTCGTTCTAGACTTTTTTTTTTTAACTGAAAGCTTTACAATGTTCCACTTAAGAACAAAATGTAATTTTAAAATTTTGCATTTTCTTGGGAAAAAAAAGAAAGTTTTGTGGCCAGATTTGTTTACCTCTGAGCTGATTTTCTAAGCATAGTGTTAGCTTATATGATAACTGCCTTGACCCTACACACACCAAGGAGCAGAAACTCAAGTATCCCGGTCAGAAACTTGAGTCCCTGCCCTGCATTCCGCTAGGAAAGCATTCTGAGATCGTGCAAGACTTGTTATTGGATGTTTAGAAAAGAAATCAAAGGTGTGGAAATGGAGGGTCAGGGTGGTTTGTGGAGGAAAAAATGTGTAAAATTGCAAAGATAAGAAGATAAAGGGGACCAGTCACCTGTCAGCAGGTTGCTAGTCCGTATGCTGGTCTGGCCATGCCCTGTGCCTGGTCAGTGCAGTCTGCCCTGTCTTCTAGCCAAATCCATCTCTAACTCCTTCCTGCGTGAGATGCTCTTAATACTCAATGCACGTGTGTGTTTGGGGTCTGAGTGCAGCAGCTGGGGTGGAGCTAGGGGTGAGGCAGCCATGTGTCCATGGTGACAGTGACTGGACAGACTGGAGTACATGCATAGTGTGTGGGAACATACATCAGTGTATGGTGGGCAGTGAACATCAACTAGGATTAACTGGTGAGTAGGGTAAGAGCTTGTGATCCAGATGCTGAAGCTGGATCTGGGACAGACCAGAGGGTCTGTAGGTTGGCTGCTGGTCCCAGCCAGCTCCTGTGCACTGACAGACTGTTGTATGTTTAGGGAGGAGGCAGGGAGGTGGTGGTAAGCGGAGAAAAAGGGGATGCTGGGACTCCAGGGACAGCTGCTGGGGATCTCTGAGTATCAAAAAATAATTACTGGAGGGATCAACAGTGTGATTCATTTTTTATGTACAAATTATTTTTTTAATTACAGGTTTGACAAAGATTAAGTTTTGCCCATTGTACTTTTTTAATATATTTTTTTATTTTACCATGTGTTATACTTTGAAGTAAAGCACGTTTTAGTCTCTAGAAATTAAACAAATAATAATTTCTATTGGATGACACACGGAAGATCTTTCCTAAAGTAGTCAAGAGTATAAAAGGCTATGAATAGAGCACACAGAATATGATGTAAATTAAAAAAAAATCATACAACAAACAAGATATTCCATTTCAGAAAGGATGAAGTAGAATTGAAAAGACACTTTTGCAAGGGATAGGATTTCCTGCATCACATATACATAAACCAACTTAAATCTTGTGGATGTCTAGAAAGTATACTTGATACAGAACTGTATTTCAGTTAATAATAATAATATAGAAATAATATTTGTAAATGTAAGATGCTTTGCAACGCAGTTGTTTTGCATCTAAAAGCTTTTGAGCATTTGGTTGCTTAAGGCAAAGTGTAACTGCGACAATGCAAGGGTTAGGTATCAGCTGTCCTAATTAAATTTGGAATAACTGTATTCATCAGCGTAACTGAAACACTCCATCTGCTGGCTTTCACACGCATTGCAAAAATGCAGTGCAGAACTAATTCTTGGGGAAGGGTTCTCACATTTCTCTCAGCCGGCATAAACTGAGCAGTAACATCAGGAATATTTTTCCCAGCTCACAGGTACATTCTCTGAGATTCCATCAATGACGTCTATCACCCACATGGTCACATACTAGCCAAATAACTCGTGAGTAGCCATTCATATTTGGCTAATCTGTAAGCATTCTGGACGTTTAAATATTCCATACTTGTGGGTTGCAGAAATATGGAAATGCCACAAATCTTACTCAGTCATGTAAAAAATTTAGCAAAATGCCAGATTTATTTTTAGTGCCCTTTGTGTCCTGCTGCAATCACAGTATCTGTCCTGATCAGGACTTAATAAATTCTTAAGGCTTTAAAACTACAATAGTCCCCACTGTGTAATACACAATGTTTGAGAACAGATCTGTTTCTTGGAGCCTTGTACTTTTGAGTGCCCTCATCTCGTTCCTTCTCTGTTATATCCACTAATAAAAATAAATGTTATTGAATGACCTTGTGTACCCAATTCTGGAAAGAATTAGTTTGGTAGCAATAAGGAGCTGCCAAGCAATAATCTCCCTCGGAGCATCAACGGTCAGGATGTCTCCAGACATAGTTTTCCATGTGTAGATTCTACCTCAGAGGTCTAGACAAGTGCAGAGGACAAACTCTCATGTCATGTAGCAAGGGACAAAAAGCACTTCAGAGAGCAGAAGCAGTTAAATATCAGAGAAGGATGCTGTTGCAGTATCATTATCTATCTATACCACACTCTTGACTTCATTTAAAAGAAAGATTCTGAGAAGGATGCCTGTGTAATTTCAACTAGAATTCTATAGTGAGTTTGAATTTCAGTAGTTCATAATAATAAACAGATTAATGTTTATCTTCTGATTTTCCTTTGAAGACAAGGCATTGTGAACTTCATTCCAGTGTTTATTGAAAAACAGTATATGAAAATTGTGTGCAACTATCCTGTGCTACACATTATTTTCACTAGTATATTTCTTAAACTGAAAAACAAAATCAATCTGGAAATGCACATAGATATTTAGAAATTGTTCTGATATTATAGGTTCTTTAACTTGCAAACTTAGATATATTGAAATAATATAAACTAAGCTGTCATACTTATAACAAGTGCTAGAACACAATAAACAAGGATTGTATGAGAAGGCGTTTCAGTATGGACATCAGATTCTTCTACTTACTGTATAAGTATACTACATGTATACTTATTACACGCCAAGCACATACTTCTTGTGTTTGTGCAACTATAGAACTGTCAGAAATGACAGAATTGGACACAAAGAACAACAAATATGAAAACAAGGTAAGGAAGATAAGAATAAATTAAGTGCTATGACTAGAAGCAAGGATTAGAAAGGTAGAGCACTATGCATAAGAGAAAATATTTATGAATGAAAGATTTTAGTAATATGGGAATCACAGAAAATTCTTTAAGGTTTACTTTCAGTTCTTATTCCATCACTTTTTATGCAACATTATGATCTTAATAAAGGTTTTGTGACTCAGTATATCACCTACAGAAATAAAATAATATTTTTTTTTTCTTTCCTTCAGGCTTACATATTTAAATTGCTCGTTCCACAGAGTACAGGCTAAGTATTTGTTGTCTTTCATTTTCTGCTACTATTTGGAAAAGAGATACCACTGCGAAATATTAAAGGTCACTGCTGCTAAATTATCTCGTTCTAGGAAAGGTAATACTGGAAACTTTTAAAAATCAAAGTCCATAAATGTGTATGTAACTCAATTTTTATAAATAATTTTTTGTGGGCTCAACTTTCATATTGAAAATTCAATAGGCTTCAAGACTGACATTAAAATATCAAAAAATATTCATTTTTATTTAATGGGAACCAAGGTGTGAATTTATTTACCATCAGATGCATATTGTGAGATTTTTTTCATTTTGAAGAAATTCCTGTCATTTGACATTAGTAAAGCTAACATACAGCAGGTATTTTGTGACAATCTATTGTCACATATGAGAAGTTTCTTGCTATAGAACTGAATTTGATTCTCCTTTTATATTTTCTGTGATGTGGTAAAACATGTTGGCAATAAAAATGTTCCAACAGAGATCACTTGTTCAGCTTTACCAAAGACTTTTATATTTGAAATTGTATGGCTAGTTTCATGTTCAATGCCATGAACTGTACTTTAGAATGTTTAAACAAATAAATTTAATAATGTTATTTTAGTTTGTTCAATGGATTTTATGAAAACTGGAGGTTCCAAATTTGTGTTCCTTTACAAAATGGAAGCAGGTTCTGAAATCACAGTATTTACTCCAAAATAATTTCTGAATGGTAATCCTAATGTATTTGGCAGAATGCCCCTCTTCTAATTAGTTTTTTAAGTATGATATTTAATATAGTTCTTTAAAAATATATATAACAACATAATGTGGGCAAAAATGTTACTTATGTATTGCATTTCACCTATTGAGCAGACTACTTTCATGCAGTTAATGTAAAACATCCCAGGCTTTATTTATCTGTGTAAGCATGCCTTGAAGTCTTTTTCTGCCTTGGGGTACTTCTAGCACTTGGCACTATTTTTGCTTACAGGCATGGAAATGAATTTTCTCATATTGGGATATGAGGATCCTAATTGTGTCTGCTCAGCAGCAGTTCAAAACCAGTCATTTTCAACCACTGTGATATCGTTCCCAGTTGGGTCAGCCTTTGTTTTACAGGGATCATAACAAATTGGCCACTTCTTGAATTACATGTCATTCTTCTTAAGTAAAGCTCAGACATGAACATTCAGAATTAGTATTTTATTTTATACTATGGTAAAACAATACAAAAGTAACAGAAACAAAGCCTGCAAGCAAAATGGCAGAGATGATTTCACTATTGAAATAAAGGGTATGTGCCTCAGATAGACTAACTCCTCTGCAAGTATCCAGTTACCAAAAATGTAAACATAGTTCCACCAAAAAATATCCATGCTAGGTTAGGTTATGCAGTTTACAGGGGAGGCACTGAAGCCTGTAGTCTTAAAATCCAAAAATAATTACAAAGCTTGCATTTAGAGACAGCTAATTTTTCACACTATTTAGCACTGTGTAACTTTTTTAAGTTCATACAAGTTCAAAAGCACATTAATGCTGGCCTCCATTGGAACTGTATGTCTTAGTACTCCTGCAAACTCAGCCTCTGGGACCTTGGATCAGTTACTGACAAACACACAATCAACTTAAAAGTTTCTTTTAAGCCATTTATGTAGCATCATTAAGGACTCTGGATCACACAGAATGTATGTGGATTTTACGCACGTAAATCCAGACTTCTGATCCTGAAAATCCTTGTTCAGCTCAATGCAGGAGGTGTCTACATTTCATTGCCAAATTAACTTATCGCTTCAAGCTCTTTAGAGGCTTAAAAAGACAATCTTATTCTATGATGATTTCCAATCTAAATAGTGTGCCAGTTTCTCCTAATTACTTCTCTGTGGAGCCATACTTGTTTTTTGTTTATATCTAGGAGTAATTTGTCACAAAGCTTTGTTGCTTGATGTTGTTAAAGAGCTTTATAATCTTCTAAAGGAACAGTTACAGACGTGTGAAATGTTATCGGGATTCACATGTTTTCTTTGTAAGGAAATTAAAATCCTTTGTAAAGTCCTACTTCTACTTTTTAAAGTATGAAAATCCTGAAATTAAAATATTAGAAATTTTAAAAATGGGAAGTGCTGCCCACTTAGTGACCAGTGATATCTAGCCTAACTGCAATTTTTTTTGGTTACCTCTAACTGCCAATCCTCCTCACTTCCAACCCTTTCTTTATTCACTGTGTATCATGCATCTCTTACTGCCCTCACTGCACAACTAAGGATCCACTGATGCAGAAAAATATGAGTGGTGTTTGCCTACTATTGATAAAAATTAATTGTAGCACAATGTTGTCAATGGACAAAAGGATATGACATTTTCCTTGCATATTTTTCTTCCATACTTAGCTTTATTGTCCGATAGTGCAAGGAAGAAGAAAAAGCTTTTAATAAAAAACTATATTAATGTTCCTGTTCAACTCTCCTTGTCTCAGTGGAACCTGAAAAGCTATGCATGCTATGCATGTGTAAACATATTTTTTTCTTTTAAACAGAAAAGGTTAAAGAGTCTAAAAGATCTGGAGTTGCAACCCCTGAAATACTTCCTCTGCTGTCCTGGGAGTCCGACAGTCAGCAGAGATGAGATGCTTCTCGTATCTGTTGCTATGCAACCTCTGTAGCATCCCACGAGCTCAAATGTCTCTGTCCTATACTTCATGCACAAAATGGGGAGAAGAGCTGTTAGCTTGGGGGCTTCTGTCAGTATTTTCAGCTTACTATTTAGTCAGGAGAAGTTACTTAGAAAGATCTAGAATAATGGAAAGTAAAAACTGAAAGAAAATTTAGCGACGGGTAATATGATCTTAAAAACCAATCTGTATCAATATCTTATATGAATAGCTAAATAATACTTTGTTCAAAGTACTCCTGAATCCTTAGTGCTTTTTTCTTGACTTGTAACAAGACCTGGGCAAAGATATTTTTTCTGAACTTCCTGTAAAATCTGCATTTCCAACAATATTCCCATTCAGAAGACAACAAGCCTGAGCTGGAAATAGGAACTTAAGAGCAAGAATAAGATAAGGGAAACAGGAACTTTTACATGGATCTCCTGCACTCTGATCTCCATTTTATTGACTCTTACATTCCTAAATAAAGTAGAAATCAAACATACTTTTTCTATTAAAAACAGATGCTGAATTATGTACTGAAATGTTTTTCTTTCTGTTATGTCTGAGTTAGTCTACTTGCAGTGCTAACCTTTACTCCAGCTTCTTTTGTTTTTTAAAGACAATTTTACAAGTAGCTTAACATTATAGTAATGTATGCAGTTTCCAAGTTCCTTCAGTTCACCTGCATTCATAATGATGAAATAAGTGCTTGAGTGTAATATAACCTGCTTGCCAACAAACTGTTTTATAGGAAATTATATGATACCATCTAATTTTATCAAGAACTGGCACCCAAGTCAGTAACTCCATGTGCAGTTAAACCTGAGTGCTTTATGGCATCGTAACTCAGACGATAGTGGAGAAATCTGGTTTTATTATGTCCTAATTAAATGCATAAAATTTACCAAAAAAAAAATCCAAAATGAACTTCAGATGCATTGCATTGGTATATAAAAAAAAAAAGTTTAACTTTGTGTTGCCCTACTGCCCTACTTATGAAAGCACAGTAGATTAAACCTCAAAACTTAGTGGCCTGTATAATCACTAATTTTGTGATATCTGCCAACACACCTTGTTTTGGTTTTCTCCTCCATTAAAAAAAAAAGTTTTGACACTGAGATATTCCACTGAAGGACTGTGCACTGAGTCTGGTCAGGTTTTGGTTTATAGAACTTCATAAGGTTCTTAAAAAAAGTATTGTATAAACAGCAGATGTGCTGATAGAAGAGTAAAGCAGACATGAATTCACATGGCAAATAACAGATGAAATGGAAGTTGAAGGAAAGACATTAATGGAATTCATATGGTATTTATTCCCTAATTACTTGTCTGATTTCCTCTGTACACATATAATTTATAGAATAAAAAATATTGGGCAGCTCCTCCTGAATTTTTAAACATCCATAGAAAAGAACTAGCCACTTTTTGAAGCTTATCTACGAATTCAGTGTGAAATTCTGAGTGTTCCCATCTTGGAAAATTAAGTCATATATTCAGATGGTTAACTAGATATTTGGAAGACACTTTTATTTAGATCTTATTCACATTTCCAACGCTTGATCATTTGAAATTGAGTTCTAGAAAGACATTTCTCCTACATTCCCATTAAATGAAATAAAACAACGAATCACCTATGAGATGCTGCTGTACTGTGTTAATCTTTTTGCAGATATTTTATCTTTCTCAATACTCATTTTGCTGCATTTTATAATAGATTAGTGAATTAACCTGACATTCAGGTTAATTCATTCTATTCTTTCCCATATATCTTTCCTAAATCATTTAGTTTGTGTGGTGAGATAAAGCACTTTAACGGAGGTTTTACTAAGTATTATTTTACATTTATTTTCCTCCCAATTTGGTGTCATCTAGCAACTTGGTTATAGTGCACTCCACAGCCTTCTCCCAGTTATTGATAAACATGTTAAATAAGACAGGCCCAGGACTCTCCACTTGCTACCAGAGTCCAAACACAGTCTAACCCATTAACCATTTTTCTCTGAGTTCAGTCATCCAAATAGTTTTCACCCATCTGGTTTTCCACCCATTCAGATCGTAATGTTTAAACTGTGGGTAATAGTGTCACAGGTCTTGCTGAAGTCAATGACATCCACTGCTCTCTCCTCATCTACAGACCCATCACTTTATCATATCAGACAGTCAGATTTGTCAGGTGTTATTTACCCTTTGTAATCACAGCTCAGACTCTTCTGAGCTGCGCATTGGTTTTTGCCTCTTTGAAATTACCTTCGTTTGACTTCTAGCAGTGTTGATTGTCTATTTTTTCCACCTTCCTCTCAAATGTTTCCCAGATCATTTAAATCCAAAATTTGGTATATACTTCTGAATTTAATTAAATCTCGTATAAATTTTTTTTTATTTGATGTTACATTCCTCGATGTCAAAACTTTATCTCCATCTTATGCTATGGCTATATCCTCATATATTTAAATATATGTTTACATATATATAGTTTTCCACATTAAGGACTCCTTATTACAGACTTTGATGTAATCACAATTAAAGGAAAAAAAAAAGGAACCAAACAATTATTATTTCTCTAACATAGTGTAAATCCTGGTATAACAATGATCAATTCACTTAATTATAAGGTAGATTTGCAATGTTGGTTGTTTGTTGTTTTTTTTTTTTCTTAAAATCTCCAGAGAAATAAAACACATTTAATTATCTTCATTATTTAGGAACTAATATGACAGAGACAAAGAAATAGAGCTTCAAAGATAAAGTCAGCATGTGGGAGGTGCTTTGTCCTACATGGATGAAATTTAGAATATGTGCTGGCTTGATTTTGAAGTGTAATGTACAAGTTTACCAGTGTACAAGTTTAAATCATTGTCCACATATATACACAGACATACTATTCACATGAGAGTTGGAGTTCTAATTTTAGCATTGCACTTTGGTTTTCTTCAAGTGTTTTAATATTATTCCCCATTTTGAAAGTGCTTCTTTTCACAGGGAAATCAGAAAAGGCTCATGTGAAATTTTGCAATCAGCCAGAGGATCAGGTTGCAGGGGGTGCTTCCTTCCTTTCCCTTGTATGACTATTTTAAGGGACAACCTGGTACTGCTAAGGAAGAGAACTAGTTGACTAGATCTATTTTCTTGTCTTGTTAAGGAGTTGTACATTAAGGAAGAAGGTTAAAGAACAAAAAAAAAAGCTTTAGAAAATATATTCTGATAGCTATTACACTCCAGCTCCTGTGCTCTCAGGACCAGAAAGATAATGTGTATATAACAGATATGTCAAAATTACAGACTGATTTATTTAAAAGAAAATAAGAATCCAAAACTTATTCAACTATACAGGTAAACTGTTGTTTAACAAAACTGTTTAAACAAAATTATTGTCATTTTAGACATTTGAAAGTAATTCGAACAATTCTGGTCAAAACCTTTGTGTAAGAAAAATGCAAACCAGGGACCAGGCATTAAATATCCCTGACCAGCTTACTTCCCCATTCTTATTCTACCAAAAGAAAGCATTGTTATGAAGCAATTTATAACCACAGGAAAGTGTTTAGGCTCCTCCAGAAATAATAAGATACAGACTGTTTAACCTGTACCTTAACTATTTTCATATCCTAAAATCACCGAGTGATACTTTCTAGTCTGTAAAGTATATGTTTTCCTTTGTATAGCCACTGCCTTACGAAAGAGGTATACTTTTAGTAAGTCACTGGATGAAACGGAGGAACGGAGAATGAAGAGTTAGGTTTCAGATGTCTTTGTCACAAGTGGTCACAGGCGAAAACATACTTTTCTGAACCACAATTCTCATTTCCCCACCTTTATTTTTAGTCAAATTATTTACATTTAGATTCAGACATTTTTGAGAATCAAGGCTAGAGATCTGGAACAGTTACTTTAAAAACTAAAGATTTAATTTCTTATGCAGTTCAAATGCTTTTAACTAGCTATCTCAAAAGAGTAGGACAAGTGTTTAATGCAAATAAAAGATGTGAATTCTCATCTTTAGACTTAATGCAACATTCAAGGGGACAGTTAACACCACACTCACAATCAGATTTTTCAAGAGAACCATTTCAGATTTTCCTTTTGAGTATATATATACTTCACACCTTCACTTTTCTTCAAAACCATTATTTAGAACTTTTCACAGAGCAGCACTAATATTTCACAATCTTAGAATGTCAGTCTTTGAGAGGTTATAGAATAGAATCATCTAGGTTGGAAGGGACCTTAAAGATCATCTAGTCCAACAATCAACATAACTCTGACAAAAAAATAAATAAGAAATAAGAAATAAAAATCACTAAACCATATTCCTGAGGACCATGTCAACCCGTCTTTTGAACCCCTCCAGGGATGGTGCCTCAACCACTTCCCTGGGCAGCCCATTCCAATGCTTGATAACCCTTTTGGTGAAGAAATGTTTCCTAATATCCACTCTAAACCTCCCCTGGTGCAATTTGACGCCATTTCCCCTTGTCCTATCTCCTGTGACTTGGGAGACAAGACCGACCCCGGCTTCTCTACACCCTCCCTTCAGGAAGTTATAGAGCGCCATAAGGTCTCCCCTCAGCCTCCTCTTCTCCAGACTGAACAACCCCAGGTCCCTCAGCCGCTCCTCATAAGACTTACTCTCCAGACCCCTCACCAGCGTCGTTGCCCTTCTCTGGAACCGCTCCAGTACCTCAATGTCTTTTTTGTGGTAAGGGGCCCAAAACTGGACACAGTACCTGAGGTGGGGCCTCACCAGTGCCGAGTACAGGGGGATCATCTCCTCTCGGGCCCTACTCGCCACACTGTTCCTGATACAGGCCAGGATGCTGTTGGCTTTCTTGGCCATCTGTGCACACTGTTGGCTCATGTTCAGCCAACAGTCGACCAACACCCCCAGGTCCTTTTCTCCCAGGCAGCTCTCCAGCTATTCTTTCCCAAGCCTGTAGTGCTGCATGGGGTTGGTGTGACCCAAGTGCAGGACCCGGCACTTGGCCATATTGAACCTCATCCTGTTGGGCTCAGCTCATCGACCCAGCCTGTCCACATCCCTCTGCAAAGACTCTCTATCTCCAGCAGGGCGACACTGTCACTCAGCTTGGTGTCGTCTGTGAACTTACTGAGGGTGCACTCGATCCCCTTGTCCAGGTCATTGATAACAATGTTAAAGAGAACGGGTCCCAGTACTGAGCCCTGTGGGACACCACTCGTGATTCACCACCACTCTCTGGGCCCGGCCCTCCAGCCAGTTTTTAATCCAGTGCAGAGTATACCCATCTAAGCCACGAGCAGCCAGTTTCTCCAGGAGGATACTGTGGGAGACTGTATCAAAGGCCTGATCACCTGGGTGTCCTTCATGCACTGCATAATGGCACTCAGGATGATCTGTTCCATGACCTTCCCAGGCACTGAGTTCAGACTGACAGGCTTGTAGTTCCCCAGATCATCCTTCCGACCCTTCTTGTGGATGGGCATTACATTTGCTAGACGCCAGTCGGCTGAGACCTCTCCAGTTTGCCAGGACTGCTGGTAAGTGATGGAGAGTGGCTCCGCAAGCACTTCCACCAGCTCCCTCAGTACCCTCAGGTGAATCCCATCTGGGCCCATAGACTTGTTTGTGTTTAGGTTTTGGAGCAGGTCCCTCACCGCTTCCCTTTGGATTACAGGGGCTTCATTCTGTTCCCCGCCCTTATCTGCTGTCTCAGGGGTCTGGGTACTCAGGGGACACCCTACTCCATTACTAAAGACTGAGGCAAAAAAGGCATTCAGCACCTCAGCATTCTCCTCACCCTTTGTCACTACATTACCTCCCATGTCCAATAGTGGATGGAGGCTGTCCTGAGTCCTCCTCTTGCTACTAATATATTTATAGAAATTCGTTTTGTTGTTTTTAACATCCAAGGCCAGGTCAAGTTCTAGCTGGGCTTGGCCTTTCTAATCTTTTACCTGCACAACTTTGTTACACCTTTATAATCTTCCTGAGTGGCCTGCCCCTTTTTTATTCTCCTCACCCTTTGTCACTACATTACCTCCCATGTCCAATAGTGGATGGAGGCTGTCCTGAGTCCTCCTCTTGCTACTAATATATTTATAGAAATTCGTTTTGTTGTTTTTAACATCCAAGGCCAGGTCAAGTTCTAGCTGGGCTTGGCCTTTCTAATCTTTTACCTGCACAACTTTGTTACACCTTTATAATCTTCCTGAGTGGCCTGCCCCTTTTTTCAAAGGCCATAAACTCTCTTTTTTCCCCTGAGCTGTGACCCTACCTCTTTGTTCAGCCAGGCCGGTCTTTTCCCTCGACGTCTCGCTTTACTGCGCACAGGGACGGCCTGCACCTGCGCTTTTAAGACTTCCTCCTTGAAAAACCTCCAGCCTTCCTGGACTCCTTTGCCCTTCAGGGCTGCCTCCCAAGGGACTCTGTCAAGCCGATTCTTGAAAAGACCAAAGTCTGCCCTCTGGAAGTTCATGATGGCAGTCCTGCTGGCTCCCCATCTTGCCTCCCTGAGAATCGAAAACTTTTTCATTTCGTGGTCACTTTGCCCCAGATGGCCTCCAACCGTCATATCCCCCACAAGTCCTTCTCTATTTACAAACAGCAGATCCAGCAGTGCTCCTTCCCTAGCCAGCGATTCTTGAAAAGACCAAAGTCTGCCCTCTGGAAGTTCATGATGGCAGTCCTGCTGGCTCCCCATCTTGCCTCCCTGAGAATCGAAAACTTTTTCATTTCGTGGTCACTTTGCCCCAGATGGCCTCCAACCGTCATATCCCCCACAAGTCCTTCTCTATTTACAAACAGCAGATCCAGCAGTGCTCCTTCCCTAGCCAGCTCCCTCACCAGCTGTGTCAGGAAGTTCTCCCCGACACACTCCAGGAACCTTCTAGACTGTTCCCTCTCAGCTGTATTGTGCACCCAGCTGATATCTCGCAGGTTGAAGTCTCCCCCCAGGACAAGGGCAAGTGATCTCGAGACCTCTGCCAGCTGCTTATAGAACATTCCATCTACCTCTACATCCTGGTTGGGTGGTCTGTAACAGACTCCCAGCACAATATCAGCCTTACTCGCCCTCCCCCTCCCCTTCCATTATTGTTCAACAGAATAAATAAATTAAATACATGTCAAGAATGTCAAGTGTTATTTATAATACTATCTATGTTTATACATATTTGGTGTACGTGAGGCAGTTAGAGGCCTGAAAACTTTGTAAAGAATCAATATAATGTGATTAATAAATAAATTGTTATAAAAATATTAATGTAATCAAAGAAATGCCAATTTTGGGAATGCATGAGGTAAAAAATGAAGTCTTTAAACACATCACAGTAATATATTGATGAAAACAATGATTCAAATATATATATGTCCATCCTAAATGTGCAGATTTGCAATTTACATATTCTTGTAACTTGCTTCCCCAGACCACCCAGTTTTCTTCTCTGCTGTCAAACTGGACTGTCAAGTGTTACATACTTAACCCTACTCTTCCTCTTTATTAGGATTATACTTGCTGAATGCAAAACCTGCAGATTTAGGTAGATCAAATTCAACTTGCACTCAGTTCCCCACATTTTTTAATATATGAAACGGGTTATATACACATACACATGGACATCCACATCCACATACATTCCTCACTAAAACTTTGAGTCTTAGCCATCCCTGAATTGCTACTATAGCTATCACACAGAATACACAGAATACAGAGTTGCTAGCATGAGAATCCATTCCCTTATGAATCATTCTCATGACACTTTCTGTGTTTATTTTACCTAAAATAAAAAATTTTAGACAATTTGGATTTTCAGAGGATCAAATCTGTTCTCAAAATAATTCAAAACTAGTGCATGACTATGTGGGAGGACACGAAAACAAAGCGTAATTATTCACAGTTATCTAGGTATGTAAAGCACTGACATTTTATAGTCCTCAAACAGGAATATTACCAAACATATTACTAATATAAACACCTGAACATGGAGCCACATGCAGGTACAAACTGCATCTGATATGTGGTACCTGATATGTGATATCACTTACTGATTTGTCGTAACTGTATTTCAGATTTTTTTCTACTACTTTTCCTAAATCAGTTAAATTCAGTTATTCGATTTCTGAAACTGAATTATGGTCAAGAATTTATGTGAGTAGAAAAATAATAGCAACAAAAAAATAAAAGAAAATTAAAGCCATCTTGGCTGAACTGAAGAGAAAAAAAGAGAGAGCAAAGTTTTAAGGCAATTCTCAATAAGTGACTGAAACAATCAGTGACTGCGGGGCGTGCTCCAAACCTTTGCTGTCTCAAAGTAGGAATGAATGTCTGTCTGGAAGACATATTTAAGACAAACACCACAGTGTCCTTATGTGCAAAGATAATGAAATAATCTTATTATGATCCTATCATACAAGAAAAGAAACTACAGTATGTAATTATAACTTTGGCCTTCAAAGCAGCCTAATTCTGACAGTGTTAAATTATAATTCTTAATTCCCATAGTAGTGCAGACACAGAAAACAGTAAAACAATTTCTCTTTCATATATTTTTTCTAAAATAATTTTTTCACATACAGGTCTCAAATCAGTAATTTGAGTCAGATTTGTAGCTATCACAGATCTTAGCAATGTTCTAAATTTAAGAACATCTTATTTGGACTTAAAAAAATAACCACAGAAAACTCATGTCCTCACTGCCAAATTCTGAAACATGTTGTGATATTTAAAGCTTCTAGTTCTTTAGAGAAAAGGAGACAAGAGTTCAGTAAACATATTCTACCATCTGCTTGGGATTCCATAAATTAGAGATGTCTGGGTATTTTTAACTGCATTCATACAGACTTGGATATCTTTTCTCTGTTTTGCATCTGTCATGTTTGGCTTCTTGCTATAAAACTAACAGAGTCTAAAAGATATGGAACGTGCCCTTACTTCTGGATTGTGAGAGTGCAAAAAGATACTTACAACTCTGCTGAAGATGTTAATATTTACTACAAGGTATTTACTATCTTTCTATTAAATGCTAAAATTATTTTATCATCTATTATCTTTCTATTTGTTGACAACTTACAGGAACATTATCAGGAAATAAAAATGTACAAAGAAAGTACAAGTAATCTTGAAAACATTTCCCTTAAAGAACAAGATACTATTAACTGACTTGGTTGCTGTTTTTAGACAAATAAATGACCCCCTATGTCTTAGCAATAGACTTATTTCTTGTGATTTCAGTAGATTGAAAAGTAAATACTGATTTTCTAAATGCTTTCCTGAAAGCCTGTGGAAATCAGATCATTTTGACTACAATTATCAAGAATTTTCAAGAAGAAATTAATAAAAGAAAGAATGCATCTGGAAATAAATGGAATGGGAAAAGTCCCCATTATAGTTCTTAAACAGGCCTCCAGCAGAGGTAAAGGAAAGTTTCAATTTTGTTCTATTTTACAGTTGATGGGTGGTAGCAACCATACTATCTATTTTCCTCTTTATGCAATATGGAAAGAATTACAATATAGTGACTGTATTTTCTGTACTACGGTATTCCCATTTTACGGCATTCCTGAAATACTTCTGTTTTCCGTACAATCTTGATAGAGAAGATGGTGAAGTCTAGGCTAGATGAGCAGACAGTGAAGTGAATTGAAAACTGGCTAAATGGCTGGGCCCACACCCTCTGGTGATCACAGAATCACACATGACGTCCAGTTGGAGGCTAGCAGTGGTGGGAGGAGCAGCTGATGTGCCAGAGGGTCATCTTGCCATCCAGAGGCACCTTACAGGCTAAAGAAACGAGCCACCAGGAACCTCATGAAGTTCACTAAAAGGGAATGCCAAGCCCAGTCCCTGGGAAAAAAAAAAACAAAACCAAACCCAGCCACTAGTACATGTTAGGGGCCACCCAGGTAGAAATCAACTTGGCAGAAAAGGCCCTGAGGTCCTGGTGAACACAGAGTTGAACACAAGCCAACAATGTGCCCTTGCTGCAAAGGTGAATGGTACCCTGGGCAGCATTAGGAGTGTAGCCAGCAGATTGAGGGAGGTGATCCTTTTCCTCTACTCAGCACTGGTGAGGCCACACCTGAAGTACTGCGTCCAGTCCAGGGCTCCCAAGTACAAGAGAGACATGGACACACTGAGAGAGTTCAATGAAGGGCCACAAAGATGGTTAAAGGACTTGAGCATATCTCCTGTGAGGAAAGGCTGTAGAGCTGGGGCTGTTTAGCCTGGAGAAAAGAAGGCTCAGCAGCGAACCTCTCCATGTATATAAATACCTGAAAGGAAGGTGGAAAGAAGATGGAGCCAGGCTCTTTTCAGTGGTGTACAGTGACAGGACAAGAGACAATGGGCACAAACTGAAACACAGGAGGTTCTGTCCGAACGTCAAGAAACACTTTTTTTAATGTAGGGATGATCAAGCGCTGTGACAAGTTGCACAGAGAGGTTGAGGAATCTCCAACCTTGGAGACATTCAAAATCTGTCTGGCCATAGTCCTGTGCAATCTGCTCTAGGTGGCCCTGCTTGAGCAAGGGGGTTAGAGTAGATGACTACCAGAGGTCCCCTCCAACCTCAACAATTCCATAATTTGGTGATTCTGTGAAATACGATACAGTATGAACGTTATCAGTTCTGCCACCTAATATGTCATCTAAATTACCTACTTTGCTAAAATTTATTATGGATTGGGGTGACAGAAACAGAACTTTTTTTTTTTTTTTCTTTTCCCTCGACGTCTCGCTTTACTGCGCACAGGGACGGCCTGCACCTGCGCTTTTAAGACTTCCTCCTTGAAAAACCTCCAGCCTTCCTGGACTCCTTTGCCCTTCAGGGCTGCCTCCCAAGGGACTCTGTCAAGCCGATTCTTGAAAAGACCAAAGTCTGCCCTCTGGAAGTTCATGATGGCAGTCCTGCTGGCTCCCCATCTTGCCTCCCTGAGAATCGAAAACTTTTTCATTTCGTGGTCACTTTGCCCCAGATGGCCTCCAACCGTCATATCCCCCACAAGTCCTTCTCTATTTACAAACAGCAGATCCAGCAGTGCTCCTTCCCTAGCCAGCTCCCTCACCAGCTGTGTCAGGAAGTTCTCCCCGACACACTCCAGGAACCTTCTAGACTGTTCCCTCTCAGCTGTATTGTGCACCCAGCTGATATCTCGCAGGTTGAAGTCTCCCCCCAGGACAAGGGCAAGTGATCTCGAGACCTCTGCCAGCTGCTTATAGAACATTCCATCTACCTCTACATCCTGGTTGGGTGGTCTGTAACAGACTCCCAGCACAATATCAGCCTTACTCGCCCTCCCCCTCCCCTTCCATTATTGTTCAACAGAATAAATAAATTAAATACATGTCAAGAATGTCAAGTGTTATTTATAATACTATCTATGTTTATACATATTTGGTGTACGTGAGGCAGTTAGAGGCCTGAAAACTTTGTAAAGAATCAATATAATGTGATTAATAAATAAATTGTTATAAAAATATTAATGTAATCAAAGAAATGCCAATTTTGGGAATGCATGAGGTAAAAAATGAAGTCTTTAAACACATCACAGTAATATATTGATGAAAACAATGATTCAAATATATATATGTCCATCCTAAATGTGCAGATTTGCAATTTACATATTCTTGTAACTTGCTTCCCCAGACCACCCAGTTTTCTTCTCTGCTGTCAAACTGGACTGTCAAGTGTTACATACTTAACCCTACTCTTCCTCTTTATTAGGATTATACTTGCTGAATGCAAAACCTGCAGATTTAGGTAGATCAAATTCAACTTGCACTCAGTTCCCCACATTTTTTAATATATGAAACGGGTTATATACACATACACATGGACATCCACATCCACATACATTCCTCACTAAAACTTTGAGTCTTAGCCATCCCTGAATTGCTACTATAGCTATCACACAGAATACACAGAATACAGAGTTGCTAGCATGAGAATCCATTCCCTTATGAATCATTCTCATGACACTTTCTGTGTTTATTTTACCTAAAATAAAAAATTTTAGACAATTTGGATTTTCAGAGGATCAAATCTGTTCTCAAAATAATTCAAAACTAGTGCATGACTATGTGGGAGGACACGAAAACAAAGCGTAATTATTCACAGTTATCTAGGTATGTAAAGCACTGACATTTTATAGTCCTCAAACAGGAATATTACCAAACATATTACTAATATAAACACCTGAACATGGAGCCACATGCAGGTACAAACTGCATCTGATATGTGGTACCTGATATGTGATATCACTTACTGATTTGTCGTAACTGTATTTCAGATTTTTTTCTACTACTTTTCCTAAATCAGTTAAATTCAGTTATTCGATTTCTGAAACTGAATTATGGTCAAGAATTTATGTGAGTAGAAAAATAATAGCAACAAAAAAATAAAAGAAAATTAAAGCCATCTTGGCTGAACTGAAGAGAAAAAAAGAGAGAGCAAAGTTTTAAGGCAATTCTCAATAAGTGACTGAAACAATCAGTGACTGCGGGGCGTGCTCCAAACCTTTGCTGTCTCAAAGTAGGAATGAATGTCTGTCTGGAAGACATATTTAAGACAAACACCACAGTGTCCTTATGTGCAAAGATAATGAAATAATCTTATTATGATCCTATCATACAAGAAAAGAAACTACAGTATGTAATTATAACTTTGGCCTTCAAAGCAGCCTAATTCTGACAGTGTTAAATTATAATTCTTAATTCCCATAGTAGTGCAGACACAGAAAACAGTAAAACAATTTCTCTTTCATATATTTTTTCTAAAATAATTTTTTCACATACAGGTCTCAAATCAGTAATTTGAGTCAGATTTGTAGCTATCACAGATCTTAGCAATGTTCTAAATTTAAGAACATCTTATTTGGACTTAAAAAAATAACCACAGAAAACTCATGTCCTCACTGCCAAATTCTGAAACATGTTGTGATATTTAAAGCTTCTAGTTCTTTAGAGAAAAGGAGACAAGAGTTCAGTAAACATATTCTACCATCTGCTTGGGATTCCATAAATTAGAGATGTCTGGGTATTTTTAACTGCATTCATACAGACTTGGATATCTTTTCTCTGTTTTGCATCTGTCATGTTTGGCTTCTTGCTATAAAACTAACAGAGTCTAAAAGATATGGAACGTGCCCTTACTTCTGGATTGTGAGAGTGCAAAAAGATACTTACAACTCTGCTGAAGATGTTAATATTTACTACAAGGTATTTACTATCTTTCTATTAAATGCTAAAATTATTTTATCATCTATTATCTTTCTATTTGTTGACAACTTACAGGAACATTATCAGGAAATAAAAATGTACAAAGAAAGTACAAGTAATCTTGAAAACATTTCCCTTAAAGAACAAGATACTATTAACTGACTTGGTTGCTGTTTTTAGACAAATAAATGACCCCCTATGTCTTAGCAATAGACTTATTTCTTGTGATTTCAGTAGATTGAAAAGTAAATACTGATTTTCTAAATGCTTTCCTGAAAGCCTGTGGAAATCAGATCATTTTGACTACAATTATCAAGAATTTTCAAGAAGAAATTAATAAAAGAAAGAATGCATCTGGAAATAAATGGAATGGGAAAAGTCCCCATTATAGTTCTTAAACAGGCCTCCAGCAGAGGTAAAGGAAAGTTTCAATTTTGTTCTATTTTACAGTTGATGGGTGGTAGCAACCATACTATCTATTTTCCTCTTTATGCAATATGGAAAGAATTACAATATAGTGACTGTATTTTCTGTACTACGGTATTCCCATTTTACGGCATTCCTGAAATACTTCTGTTTTCCGTACAATCTTGATAGAGAAGATGGTGAAGTCTAGGCTAGATGAGCAGACAGTGAAGTGAATTGAAAACTGGCTAAATGGCTGGGCCCACACCCTCTGGTGATCACAGAATCACACATGACGTCCAGTTGGAGGCTAGCAGTGGTGGGAGGAGCAGCTGATGTGCCAGAGGGTCATCTTGCCATCCAGAGGCACCTTACAGGCTAAAGAAACGAGCCACCAGGAACCTCATGAAGTTCACTAAAAGGGAATGCCAAGCCCAGTCCCTGGGAAAAAAAAAAACAAAACCAAACCCAGCCACTAGTACATGTTAGGGGCCACCCAGGTAGAAATCAACTTGGCAGAAAAGGCCCTGAGGTCCTGGTGAACACAGAGTTGAACACAAGCCAACAATGTGCCCTTGCTGCAAAGGTGAATGGTACCCTGGGCAGCATTAGGAGTGTAGCCAGCAGATTGAGGGAGGTGATCCTTTTCCTCTACTCAGCACTGGTGAGGCCACACCTGAAGTACTGCGTCCAGTCCAGGGCTCCCAAGTACAAGAGAGACATGGACACACTGAGAGAGTTCAATGAAGGGCCACAAAGATGGTTAAAGGACTTGAGCATATCTCCTGTGAGGAAAGGCTGTAGAGCTGGGGCTGTTTAGCCTGGAGAAAAGAAGGCTCAGCAGCGAACCTCTCCATGTATATAAATACCTGAAAGGAAGGTGGAAAGAAGATGGAGCCAGGCTCTTTTCAGTGGTGTACAGTGACAGGACAAGAGACAATGGGCACAAACTGAAACACAGGAGGTTCTGTCCGAACGTCAAGAAACACTTTTTTTAATGTAGGGATGATCAAGCGCTGTGACAAGTTGCACAGAGAGGTTGAGGAATCTCCAACCTTGGAGACATTCAAAATCTGTCTGGCCATAGTCCTGTGCAATCTGCTCTAGGTGGCCCTGCTTGAGCAAGGGGGTTAGAGTAGATGACTACCAGAGGTCCCCTCCAACCTCAACAATTCCATAATTTGGTGATTCTGTGAAATACGATACAGTATGAACGTTATCAGTTCTGCCACCTAATATGTCATCTAAATTACCTACTTTGCTAAAATTTATTATGGATTGGGGTGACAGAAACAGAACTTTTTTTTTTTTTCTTTTTGTTAAGTGAACTACTGAGTGATTATAGATTTGTAATCACATATTACATTTCATGGCTGACTTGGCGAGCGTTAAGATTGGCAGTGGTTGAAAAGGCATGCCAAACAGAAATAATGTATTATCAAAGTGTGAATTACAGCACTGAAACAGAAGTGCAAAAAGATTTTTAGAATATCATCAAGGCATTTTTACCCATATAATTAGCAAAGTATTAAATTAGAAATTTCAAGGAAAACATTTAAATGGCTTCTAGAAATCAAAGAAGTGTATTGATGGTATATCTTAGAAAAGAGATCTGTGAAAGAATTGAACAAGTTTTTATTTATTTTTTTTTTAATACTAACTATGAATGTAAGCAGTAATTTGTACTTAAATACATTCAGGAAGTTTTTCCCACTATATTTGCAAATGGAGCTGAATTAATCCAGTTGTCTTTCATTTATTGTGATAGATACATACCCAACTCTGCATTTGCCCTTTATTTTTCAAGAATATAATAGATAATAACATTAATTTGGCAATCCTTCCCATAATGATGCAGTATCATGATTAACTGAAGGATGAGATCTACACATGTAACCCATTTTTTGAGCAACTGTCAATTAGAAACTACAAAAATGTCCTTATTTGTCCAGGTGACACAAGTGTGTCCTTGTCCCACTCTCAAAAATGAGGAAAGTATTAGCTTATGAGAAAACGTTGTACTTATCCTTTGCTTCTTTATATTGATTCTCTAAAATATAAACCAAGAGTAGCATATGATAGCCCTATGGGCTGGTCAGATGTGAGCACTATCTCACATGGCTTTAAAGTGTGCTGCCATTCCTGACTTTATTGGGACATATGTGCAAATATAAATACACAGTGTACTAGCATCAGACTGACATCCAGAATCTTAAGGACCAGATGGCCTCTACAGAGAGTCACACACTGGAGACAGAGATAATATCTATCATTTCCCTTATGCAAGCAACCACAACAATAATATAATACGCTCTTGAGTATTTTGAAGTCCTAAAGGAAAGAAAACATTCAGATAATTGAAGTCTCATGCAATCAAAGGAATTCTCAGTTTAATCATGACAATCTTTTTAGAAAAGAGAGTTTTAATATAATTGAAATCATGGTGTGATTGCATAAGGAAGAGGCTTTTGGGAAGTAATCGTATTTTTGTGGCAGTGGCAGATGTACATTTATAAAATCAACTTCATGTGAAGAGCTGATCACCACAACTTATTTTCCCATCTGGTCACATTGTTTTAGGCCATAAACCTGAAGCTTGCATATTGGAATCAACTGCCTTCATCAACACCATTTATGGTTGCATATCACTCAAGAAAGGCAAAGGGTATCCAGACAAAAGTCATTTCACCCAATGAAAACTGCATTGAACCAGATGCTTGCCGTAGTGGTTCCAGAAGCAGGCATTAATATCATCAGATTGGCCGAGCTTCTGCACCATAAATTAAAATGATGCTTCAGATCATATGGTCTTAACTCTCTAGGAAGTCTGAATCAGACTCTTTCCTCCTGCATTAATAGGACCATACTTCTACTCAATGGAAAAGTAATTACAATCTACAGTGAAATTTATAACTGGACAGTAATCATTCAGGCAGAAAATAAAACAATACCTCAGAAGGTATCAGAAATTTCCACTGTGAAAAACTAAACTAAAGAACAGTATGTGTTTTCCACTGATTATATTGGATTTTCTGACCTGTTTTAGGCATCTAAAAGTTTTGCTTTTAAGCCTGGGCTAGTCATTATATGCTTCCTTCACACAGAAAGGAGACAAAAGGACACCTCTACATACTGCTTCTTCTTGTCTTCAGATTACCATCTCAGGAGGACGACAAGAACTACCCTCTACTACTGTCTCTTTCCATATGTTGAGTATAAAAAGACCTTTGTCCAGCTGGTTAAGGTTTAGCTACAACTTGTAAGCATCTAAATTAGATCTAATGACTCTTACCATTGTGTTTCACTTTAAATGACAATTTTATTACCCTTCTAGTTGGGAATAGTTTTGCAAATGGTAATTACTCTCCAACATTCTTCTGTCCACACTGAATTGAAGTCCAATCCTTATCTTAAGATAAGTATATGAAAACCAAAACATAGCCTAAACTTTCCACAGAACTTTATCATTTTTTGAACTTTTTAGAATTATAAAAAAAAACCAGTTGTTTTTGATAACAGTTTACGTTAGGAAACAAGCTATGTATCTCTATGATGGTTGCTTAAAATAATTACTGTTTCTCAATGCTTTGAAAGAGGGAAAATCCACTTTAACAGATTTCTGAATTATGCTTTAATTCCTACCATTACACCATCTCATGACACACAAAGACACAAAACAAAGCAAAAAACCCTTTGAAAACCGGGTATCACAATGTAAACAAACAAAAACTCAAACAAAAAACCAAACAAAACTCAACATGAAATTAAAGAATTAGATATCAATGTCTATAGCTCAGGCTTTTTTTTATTCATGCTAGTAGCAGCATTATTGTTATCTTCCTTCCTATATAACCCACAAAACTCTGAAAAGGAAAACTTAAGAAGAAATGAAAACCTTGCTAATAGAATAAAGAATATGAAGGAAATAACTCTATGCACATAGTATTCCCACAGGCATCCTAATGCAAAACAAGAACACAAATTGCTTCAAATGACTTAAAAAACCCCCAACACATGCAGAGCTGCTGAATGAAACTATTTGTCATCATTAGCTTTGTCAGGTTATAGTACCAAAGAACACAGAAGACATGTCTGCACATCAGTTCACATACATTCACCTCTTCTCACAAAGAAACATAAGAAAACACAGTTTTATCAGGATGCTTGTACATCAGAATGTTTGCTGAAGAACAGAAGGAAATCACTAAAGAAGGACTAAAAGCTGTAATATCAGGCTTTCACCAGCTTCAGTACAGAAGAGAAAATGGCTACCAACTATCCTTCCCAGATTTATGAATCCCCTGCAGCTAGTGAACACACGTTGTTCAAAAGCAAACATTTGCATAACAAGTTCACATTAACGTATTCCTCCTCTCAGGTGTATATTGGACAAATATGACTTAATTCCTTTAATAAGACTTGCATAGATTTCTTTACAATAATTTATGTTTTTACAGTAATTATTTTCCTAGGAAGTACTAATTTAGGTTCTCATCTTTTTTTTAACATGGGAAAATAGTGCAAGTTTTCTTACCACCATAAATGTAGCCTGGGGCATGAATCACATTATACCTATGTTTTTTGCTGTTTGGAAATCATACACATTTGTTAAAATGTGTTATTTTCCTCACATTTCTATTATAGGCTTAATAATGAAGCATAGTAAAAGTTAGACTGGCCTACTTCCTGCATGCTATGTTAGTCAGTAAATTCAATTCTTGGATAAGAGTATGAAACAAGGTTACCATGCAGTAAAACTTCCTTGGTATATTCTGCAGTCAAGTCCCTTGAAAATGTATTAAGTTAAGATGTACCCCATTGTCTTTAATAGTTCTCAAAGGATTATATTTCCCATTATTTTGTAGTGGGGGTAAGACTCAATTTAAACATAAGGCAGACAGTCAGTAGAGATGTAACATATATGAACTTGATGCCTTTTATATTATGCAAAGCTAGTTTTAAAAATCTCTCAACAGAAAGAACCTAAGTTGGAAAAAAAACCCCACAAACTCTTAAATATAGAAATAAAATCCATTATGTATAATAGTAATAGCTCACTGTATATGTAAACCATTTGTTTTACAAAATGTTTCAGTTCTTTTCACATGCCTAGTAAGCACTTCTGTTGCCAGTTACTGTTGAACTGATAAGATTTCTTTTAAATATACTCATGTTAAGCTGAAATGATTTAAAAGTGCAATTTCGCTCCTACTTTGCTATCTTATTGCTACTGCTTTATGTTGAAAATATCTATTTTATTGAAACCAATCAAGAAGAAATAAAAAAAAAAAGGTAATGTAGTCCAGGTCAAGGAAGAAATGCTAAAAGATCATGAAGACCCATAGATATATGAATTACATAGACATTTTCCTCTTCATTTCATTAATAAATGATGACATAATACTGCATTTTGCTTACCTAATTTTGCTTTTAAAAGGCTCGTATAATTTCCAATTAAAGCTGGTGACAAGTATATAGTGGGGGTTTTTAATCATTTGTTTAATATTAATTTTCCTTTCCTATACCAAACATACGCTGTCAGGACACTATTGTGTAAGAAGGGGAACATCTGTATCCCACAGTCCCTGACTACATACATTAGAAATACACTATTTTCCATAGTTTATAAACTAGTTATTCCTCCCATGTGATTACAATAAGTGCTTGATGAGCGTGAGTATTAAAATCATTAGGGTAAATACCTCAGCAGTGAAGTGTTTTTCTGAGTTCTTCTCACACTGAGCCAAAAGTTGCCATAGCAGCTGAAAAACTTAATTGGCAAATTCTATGGTTATGAAAGAGAAATAAGGTTATCCTCCCATGTAGTTTTTTGAACAAGGTATTCCTTTTCCACAAATATCTTTCTATTTTAACTCTCCAATAATTAAAAGCCTAAGTTGTGAATTGTTTCAAGACTTTGTCTGCAATAGATCCATCCCTCATGTATTTAATAGATACCTGGGGGAAAATTCTTTGAAATGGCATCTGCAGATTGAGCAGGAGTGTGAAGGCTACTTATCTCCAATCATTGGCCTTGTTGATAAATAATGAAAATGTTGCTTAGTTCATAACCTTGCTGCACAACTCCATAGAGAAATCTTTTCCACCGTATCCATACATGCCTCCAGTATTGTTTCAGAAGTTTCATCTCAGGGTTTTGTTACCAGGTTCAGTGCTGGGCCAAATGTCTGCTTTTTTTTAATATGCTCATTTTCATGTCCCATTACAATTCAGTTAGTTTTGAGGAGTAGCCAGAATTCATTTTCTTGGTGATTTGCATTGGGACAGATGGCTGATATGAGTTCTGATATTGTATTACTTCACATAGAAAATGAAATCAGTGCATTATAAGACAGTTCCGTGTTTCATCCCCAAGTTTAGCTGGTGAAACTTACAAAGTAAGTTATGATGAAGTTAGTACATATATGTATATGGTCCAGCTACTTGTTGTCAACATATTACCTATAAACTAGTAGTAGAGTAATTAAGTCTTGCCTGTTATCTTCATTCAGCTCTGAAAACAACACCTACAAGTAGTATTATCCATATAAGAAAGCAATCAAATGTCCTCTGATGTCCTGTACGAATTTCTTGTTCTGAGCTTTCAGCCCATCCTGATTCAAGAATCCATGCAAAATGTTAGGAAGTCTGTTCACTGTATCTTGCTTACGATGGGCATACAGAGATGGTAAAACCAGAGAGAGGCAGAAGGGATTATCTTAAAATGTAAAAGCACACATTTGATTAATCTGAATTTGACATGCCTTTATAAGGTCAAACTTCAAAACATTAGGCCGTACAGATGCATTTCTGCAAGATTAAATACCTGGCTGTAAAACTGGAAGCACTTCTCAATCTATGTAAGAGGGACTGCAATATTAACACCAGTGAAAATGCTTATCAGAACCACATGAAAATCAGAGAGCTCAATGATTTTGACACCATGATGCCTGAATAAAAAATAGGTCATTCAACATGAAACTAAGAATTAAATGTGAGTTTTCTATCCCTTGTTTCTTAAGTTCTACATAAAATGCATTATTGAAATTATTACTAGATACACACCCATATCTTTTGACATCTCCCTAGCTTTTAAAATTAATGATGTTTTTACTTTAAAGAGGATTATTATGAAGCTAAATACATTAGTGATTATGAAATAATAGATCAGCAATAGGCTTATATTAAGAAGAGGTTATTCCTCTGTGCATGAGGGAGAAGCAAAAAAACAAACCCCAACTTGTCCAGCACAAGTTCATATCCCCCAATGTGAATGATGTGTGTGCATGCAAGTATTGTCTCAGTTTCAGAGAAGGCAAGAACTTTCCATGCTGAGATTTTCATGATGCATACGACAGCTGCAATACTCGGTTTTGCAAAACATATTTACTGTACAAAAATATTTTTATTCTGGGACATAGTTTCAGCACTGTGTCTGGTTTTAAAGATTAAACATGCCCATCCTTGGGAAAACCTGGAGGAACAAGCCTCTGCAGAGGAAAGGAACCAATTTTCTTTTAAGTTTTATCTATTTCTATACAATTTAATTGTGATGACCCAGATCGGTATTTTTGCTATCATCTTTTGTTATTTTCTGGACAGGGAATAGAGTTTAATGACAGCTACAGAAAATGGGAAAATATTTACCACCCATGGGAAGTTTTAACAAACATCATTAGATCAAATCACCAGGAACTGTTATTTATGGAACAAAGGAAAAATGGATTTTGAAAGCAAGGGGCATAAAAATAATTTTTATAGAGAATGCTGTAGACTTTAAACTAAAACTTCAGTTTTAGTCAGCTGAAATATTCAAGGTGGAGGCCCGAGGGACATGCAATATAATTATTTATAGAGCATCATGAACTACATGGTTCTTTGCAGGCATAAGCAAAGATATGGATTCTTTTCCTGGAAAAAAGTTTAATATTTTATAAGACTAGTTATTATAATCTCATTAGATATAAAAACTTGGTAAAGATTTATTTTCAGTCCACATAACCACCAGCATCAGTTGCGTTTCCTATTTTTCTAGATATTATTTCAGACTTAGATTACCGTTGTTCCCTATAAATACCAAAACCCCATGCTTTCTGGCTTAGATGAACTTTCAGTCTGTCCTAAAAGACTACAGGTCTGACTCTTCTGTTTGGATGAAATCAAGTAGCAGAAACTGGACTCATAAGTATGTAATTTAGAATAGTTCTTCATTGAGACAAAATTGAGAGTAATCCACACTGCACCACAGTGATCCAAAAGAGTGACTCTAAACATCACTTCTGGTAAGAGATGAGGAAAGTTAAAAGCAGAAGATTTTGGCAAGGGGGAGAAGAAATTGCGATTTCTCTAATTTAAACTGGCCATTCAGATACCTATTCTGAGTTCTACCCTTTCAGGATATCACTGTTCTCCACTAATGAATTGAATTCCCTAACTTCCTCATTCATGTAAATAGACAATGTGCATATTTGTGTCAAGGTTAAATTTAGATGTATAGGGCAAATTATATTATCGGTTTCATCTCACTGTAAATACTGAGTAATTGAAATCAATGGACCTACTGCTGATTTATACAAACATTACTAAAGGAAGAATTTGATGTCTCTGAGGTCAGTACCTAGGGTCTTGCACACGAACAATTACATTAACTTATACCAGGTCTATAGGTATGTCAAGGATACCGGTATGTGTAAAGTTGTAACATTTCATCCAGACTGAGAATTAGCTGAACCCAAAACAGAGTCCTCTTAGTGGCATTAAAGTTTCTACATTACACGTGAAATGAGATGCAGCAGCAAAGGTAAAAATCTTCTGAAATATATATCCTAGTAACATTAATGCTGATACAGTATACATTGTCACCCAGAAACATAAGCACTACCTGCATGAATATGAAGCTATTCCAAGATTGAAAAGAACCTTTGTTTCCTTTTATGACTTCAAAATATTAGAAACTTTCAGGGAAATAAATCATAGCGAATCTGTGACAGGAAAGACCACAAGCACTAGACACAACTGGTTATTTTTAGTTTATATATAAAAATATTGCCAAGTAACTATTAGTTAAAATTATTGTAAGTACAAGCAAATTTTATAGATGTAATGATTTGCCATCCATTTTAAAAACTGTGTTTTAGTATTTCAATATTTACTCAGTTAAGCCATTGAAACTTTGCTCTTAAAAGTAGCCACGTGAGCAGTATTTTCAAATGGGACAGCAAAAAAAGTGCTTAAGTCAATGGCTAATTTTCAGAAATACTTAGATTGTTATTGATTTTTAAGTGTAAATGAGATGGGTGCTGGAAACAGTAATACAATTCTGTACTGCGAACAAGAATATTTCAAAACAGAAAAAATTTAACCTGCAAAAAATTAAATGCAACAATTTTGTTCAGGGATAATCCCATTGGTTTAAACTTCAGCCTTAACTACCCCTGTCTGGAAAAAAAACAAATAATAAAGCAAACCAAAAATAAAATCTATATTTAAAATAAAGAAATAGGCCACTGAAGTTGTGCTTCATGAGTATTGAATATCTTTGGGATAAGTCCTATCTTTACTTAATAAAATGTCTCACCCAACTTCGTTACCAGAGGCAAAGCGAGCAAAATAGCACATACAGCTTTTAGCGGACTATTTGTCTTCTTTCTCTTGCTATAGTTCATGTAATCTATCAGCAGTATTTGCATAGGAGTAGAATCCAACTTGCACTTAATTAAGCCGGTCACTGATGGGTTCCCTAAGTAAGAAGAAATTAGCAGTGTCATTGACCTTAGCAAGTAATTTGAGTGCTGCTTGCAGCACCGTTGCATACATGACAAACTAGAAGGACAAATATCTGGCTCATAAAGCATAGCTGGGGGATTAGTGGAATGTGAAGAACCTTTTTATTTCAAAGACAGAAAGATTAATATCTAATTCCATCAGGGGAAAGTATGGATTTAATGCAGAGCACTGCATTGATTTCCTCCTTCTTGGTTCTTCTTTCTTTGTTCTTACACCATAACTGGCCCAGATTTTGCACATCTTTTTGGTTTTGATTTCTGTCTAATAAAGATTTTACAAATTATTTTGAAAAAGTCAGAAAAAAATGAGGGATATGAGGAATAAAACTGTCTAGCTTTTCATTCTTATTACCTAGACTTCAAATTTGATATTGATAACCAAAAATTTTTTAATATATTTTTCTACCCAAATGACATTTATGAGTGCATTCTGTTCTTATTTTACTTCCAAGTTAGAATGAATAAATAAATGACTGAGCTAAGTTAGAAAAGGTAAGGATTTGTCATGTAGAGCAAATCTGAAAGCTCCATTTTAGGCAACATCAAGACTTCTCTCCCCATTTCCTGCAGCTTTCCCTTTCTTCCCTTGACAGTTTTCCCTGGCACACATACAAGCAACTCTGCTGCAGTTGCTCCACAGCAGTCTTTGGCAGGGTCACTTTTATAACACACATTTAAGCCAAAGCTAAGTATCTTCACCTTTGAAAAACTGTATAAACACTCTGAAATAAATCAGTCTGCTGCGGATGGAGCTTGTCTAAGAAAGGTGAGAAAAACACTTGCAGCCTTTTGGGGAAAGGGAATCAGGAGAAGCAAAAAGAGAAAGCAGAACAGAAAAACAGAGAAGGAAAGAAAAACAGGAACAGTTTAAAGGTGAATGTTATAGCTTTAAAGAATTTGACTTTTCAGGAAGCTACATGCTTCTGGCTTTCTACATAAAAGCAGCAATTCCAACTTCTTCATCCTATCCATATTAGTGTGACCTGGAGCAGCCACCTCCCAAGCCCATCTTTCCTTGTGCTGGTCAGCAATAGCAATATTGGCTGTGTTAATGCATGCGGTGCAGCTGATACTCTAAAAGTTTGATGACAGTATCCAAAATAAGACACAAATAGGGAAAATGCTTAAACAAGATAAGTATTTACCAACAAGAGGCATAAGAACAAGAAATAAGATGGAATTAATTCTAAAAGGACCTTTTCCATAAAGAATCCTGGTTACAGTTTACAGGAACAGTGAAAATGTAACAGACAGCAAACATAGGCAGTTCACCACTGTTACTCCTGCCTTGTGCTTGCTGTCATGCTCAGTATTCCCTGAGCATTTAACTCCCAAGAGTTACTGCTACTGTTACTTTCAGGCTCTCTGTTTGGAGTTCAGGATATTAAAATCTTTCAAAACATTGAAAAAGATACAGAAAATTTAGCTAGAGCTTCCCCCACCAAAAAAAAAAAAAAATTACTGCAATAATCTCAATGATCTTTTTATGAAAGATCAAGTTACCTGTCATTCATGTTGTTCATGTACTTTCACTGAGAGGAGGAAGAGGAAAGTAAATCTGACTGACAGGCCAGTGGAGAGTGGTATGATATTTAACACAGAGAGATAAATCCAGACAATCTTTAATTAGCATGGTTGTTATTTTTATTCAGTTAAAGGGTTTTCAAATTTGAAATTTAAAACACACTTTAATATGAACTCATTCAAAACGCAGAGTTTAGGACACAACACAAGAATACAGGAGGGAAATGCGGTGACCTTGCTCTCATTAAGTGATTTAAAAGTTTTATACCTTTTACTTAATTTATTGAAATTGCAGCATAAAAGGTTTATTTAAAAAAAATGTATCTGCAGAGGTTGCTGGTTATAAAAACAGTGGTCGGAATAAACCTATACTTGTGACAACCAAGCACCATTTCTGTTTGTCTCTCTCAAAGCCATGTTAATTTTTTCATCCTCATTCAGTATAGGCAATTTTAACTTAAATGAATATGCAGCACTTTCTGGATTATAAGGGTTTGTCTGAAGCTGCAGTTTCTTATGTTGCTTACTGTTGGCACTAATGAAATGCATAACATTGTTACTCCAAAGTCATGTCTTTTTTTCTTAAATTGTTTATATGAGACTTTGTACTCATAAAATAATACAAAGTGATAAGTACCACTAAACAGGATGGATTTGAGTTTCAACAACACTCAGCTCTGACAGAAATCCCTTCTTTTACAGTCACTAGAAATGTCTGAAATTGAAATAAGAACAAGATTAGGTCAACACTAATGGCTTGCAAAATCTCACCTCCTATAATTTGCCAAGTGAAAATATATACACCTTAAAAAGGCAGCACACTATCTACATACTCAGTTTACATCCATGACTAAGGAATTAATTCTTTTTTTAAGGAAAAAAAAACAACAAAGCAAACAAGTCTGTAGTCTGTAAGCTACCTTGTTCTCATATGCAAGTAACCTGCATTTTGCAGTAACCCTTTTTGGCTCAGTTTTCAGTAAAATGAATGGTTTTGCTCTAATGACTCATGATTTCCAACAATGGCAGACACTGAGATGCTATGAAAACCAAAGGCATATTTAAATAAAGTATGAGTCACACAGGAGCAGGTCATGAGTGAAAGAGAGAAAAAATCCAACACACTATGCTTGCAAACGCATTCTGGTTTTCAAAATAATTTGGAAGGGTCAATTCTGAGTAGCGATAAACAGTGTTGGAGAATTAATGAATGCATTATGGCCTGTAGAATGGCAGTTTACAACCAAAAAGTAATGGATCTTCTGGGAAACAAGTGGAGTGTTTCTCCTTAGAGAAAAGGCTGGGAATCCTCATGTATTTATTGCAAATTTGCCTATAAAAAAATAGTCAGTTGGATATTTAAGAGAACTGCAGTGGAACTGGGGTGGGAAAACCTTATCATTGACAGATTCCAAATCACACAAGGGGGCTTGCAATGTAGAAAATTTTCCACCAATGTAGAAAAAACCCCAAAGAAACAACAACCAACCAACCAAACCCCCCCCCCCCAACCCCACACATCTTAGTTTAAAACCATTAAACGCTTTATTTGCTTCATATTTAAAAATATTATACAGGAATTATTTTTTTTGCCTAGTGCTTCAATCAGAAAATGAATGTCTATTGTTTCATATCACTTATCATCCAAATGTCAACTATAGTCAAATTCTTCAACTTCTTTACCTTTTTTTCTACCACATGAATAGAAAAAGCAGTAACAGCTATCTGTTGGCCAGGTGTGTTTCATATGATAATAACTGAGAAACTTCTGGAACAAGAAGAAAAAAATCCCTGTAATTCAATGAAGAACTTAAGTTTAGTTGCCTAATTTTAAGTATGTGCTGAACTATTATTTATTTTAATGTAGCTTCAGCTTTATGTGTAAGGTTATTTTCTGTCACCAAATAGGAGCGAGGTAGTCACATAAAGGGTTAATATTCGTTCTGAATTTCTCTACTTCCCTTTGTTTTTATCCTCTCTGTTCATTTCATTATACTTTCAAGAGTTTTTTATATCTCCACTTTACCTAATAAGCTTTGAAAATCACCTTCTAAAAAATAACAGGAAAAGAAATTGGATTTTTTTTTCAGTTGGAATTGTTTCTGCTCTAAAATATTCTGGGAAATAGTCTCTGGGAAATATGCTATAGCATGTAACAGTGAAGAGTTCTATGGTATAATAATTAAAACATCAATTCAAATGTAGAATTATATAATTGATAGGCATTCTAACTTAATGTTTATTTCATCAGCACTTCTGCCTATTATGTCGGTTAATTTCTGAAGGCAAAAACAATT
Source organism: Calidris pugnax (assembly GCF_001431845.1). Lineage (NCBI taxonomy): Eukaryota > Metazoa > Chordata > Aves > Charadriiformes > Scolopacidae > Calidris > Calidris pugnax. The sequence continues at coordinate 15,718,617 of NW_015094509.1, forward strand.
ATTTTATATAAATGCATTCATTGCATGCACATTGTTTCTGCTTTTTTATAAGAAGTGCTTTATAAAAGTGGATATGCAGGCTGGAAGTTGATCTCTAAGAAATCTATAAAATCTGGATGAAATGACTTCAGAGTTGTTGAAAAAATAAATGTGCTGGAGGGAATCTAAGCTTTTACTTAAGCACAAGCCACACGCAGACAAGAGTCAAACAGCTCTGCTCTAGCTTACAACATGCTTTTTTAAGATGGCCTCTGGAAAGAAGGGAGGAGGAAGACAACAGTACTAAGGGAGCAAGTAAATGCTGTTTGTTCTGTGATAGCCATGTAATTGAATCTAGCCACACAATTAACTTTACATATTGAGAAATTTGTCTTGTTCTTCAAGTCCTGTGGGAGTCTTGCTATTCCGTTCAACAGGAAAAGAACAGGAAAGAGTTAATAAGATTATTTCACTGTAAATGAAATTAAACTTGTGTGTACAGGATCAGACATAGAAGTAAGAACATACAGAGAGGTATTATGCAGCATAAAGTGTAGATATTTCATAATTTTCCCTAGTATTTCAGCTCAGGATCATAGAATCCTTCACAAATATTAATTGGTTCCTATGATATGTCTTTAGAGAATGAAAAGGAATTTTCGCAGCTAAAAATTATTTCTTCAGTAAAGGTAAAGCTGTAGCAATAAATTACTGAATTTTTCATAACGGTTTGAGAATGTATTTTAAAATACACTATGCATTAGAAGTATTACACCAGCAGAAAAGCTACATGTAGCTTGTAAAAAGAATATTTTATATATGATGAAATGGATACAATTCACATTTCACATGCTCATACATTTTAGACCCACAAAGATTTTTAGAGTTGTCAGCTTTATGAGAATGAATTAGCAAATACACAACAAATAATGTCAGAAGGCTGGCAAGACTGGCAAACTAAAGAGGTGAGAGACTGACTTTCCATTATCAAAATGCACTAATAATAAAACCGAATAACTGTATGAACTACTTCTTGAACACTGAAATATTATTTTACTATTATTTTTGTGAACATTTCTTTTTTAAAACAAACAAACAAAAAAACCCCAAACCCACAGCAAATACAAGGTCCAGCTGGTTTAGTTTCAGCAGTCGTGTACAGTAAATGAAAGCAGCTCTCTCTCTCAGCAATATAGATGATAAAGAAAGTCCATGTGCATGCCAAGTTTTTCTGCAGACGTTGTAGCACAAAATAGAGAAGGTTTAATCCCTAATAGCACAAAGAGTTGCATTGGCTTGAACTCAGCTATGAGAAACAGAGCAGTTACTGTTTTTTCGCACGTAGCTGTTTCATGCACGGCCAGTGAATTACTTCTGATGCATTCATACTTTGGGAATTTACAAAACCAGGGGGAAGGAAGGGATAGACACCCACATGAAAATAAGATCCACACACTTCTTTAAATACCCATCCAGTGAACTGAGAGAAGTCAAAAGCAAATGTAATTCCTAGAACAAACCATATATTATCCAGCAATAGCTGTTTAATCCTGGTTATTCAAACAATTCCCAATGTATTCAAACAATTCCCAACTCTTTTGACTAAGTAAAAAACCTCAATAGTTTTTTTTTTTCCCAGTTCTCCAACCTTTAGATCTCCCAAACACACAGTGATGGATCATAAAGATAGCATAATCACATGTCCATGATATGTCTGTCTACTGCATAAGTGCTGACATTATCCAAATACTCCTTTCACCTACAGTTATTTTTAGAAAGTTATCAGACAACACAGAAGTGTTACACTGAATTGGAGATTAAATAAATTACTTGTAAAGTCACTTAAGTAACAGGTATTGGACTCAAAGTACTTCAGAAGATTTGAGAATCTTAGATGTGAAACCTCCTAAGTGTGCTTGTCCACCATAAAAAAGAACATTGTCTGAAATAACCTTAAAAGCTTGGGTTCCTTTAGCCAAGAAGAACAAAGACTAAATATTCAGAAAAAGATTTGTATGGAGCTCCAAAGCACACAGATTAACATCTGGTGTGAATCAGCATCGGTCATGACGCTGATCTGGGTTTGGTTTTATTCTTCCTGCTTAATACTTTTGAAGTTGCCAAGTGAAATTATTTATGTAAATCAGAACTAGTCATATAAATAACACTCTGCAATATAGGCCAATGTTAGGAAGAGATGGATTGGGCATCTGAGCTACCTATCCACACTAAATTGTGTGGATTTATATTGTAAGATACTGCCTTATCTTCCAGTGTGTTTCTCACTATTGGATAAAGTGGGATTTGGGTACCTAAATATTATCTCTATGAAAATTATGATCCAGAAATATCCTTTTCAAACAGATATCTTATTTAGGCAATAAAATACACTCAAAGTTTCTCAGTATTTTATGTAAAAGTTCCTTCGGTGCCTAAAATCCACTCTGAACAAGCCTTGCTGTGCTGCAATATGGATAGGATTGAGACACTGAGCAGTTATCTGATACTTAGCCTGGACTTGACAGGATCAAGGCCATCCCTTTGCTCACGTCTTCAGAACAACTACTGGGCATTCTTAAAATATATCTAATAGACTAGGTCTCTATGAGGGTCACAACTTTAACTTAAATACACCAAGTGAATGTAACACTCTGTTCCTCTTTCTTTCCTTAAAAACCTCCCAGAGAACAAAACAAAACAAAACAAAACAAAACAAAACAAAAAGCAGAAACACTGCAATGAAAGTTATAGTTTATAGTATTCTTCCTGGTTCAGAAATTCTCTATTCTGCCTGAGGGAATTCAGTTGTCTTCTAGATTTCCCTAAACACCAGACTATGGTTCTTGGACATTCTCCAGTTCTTCCTTTGTAGTCATTCTATTGCTGTCTAGCAAATTAAAAAGGAAAAAAAAAAAAAGGGTAGAAAGAAATATTCATTGGGACAAAAAGGGAAGATCAAGAATATAAACCATAATGTGGCCTTTATTCAGGCACTAGCAATCACTTAAGTAATATTTATTTCTGTGTGGCTTGAGTTATACATCAAAACAAAAGATGGCTGTGAAGTGGTAAGTAGAATTCCCTGCCTTGAGTATTATGATAGCCGTTGGCCTATAGCAAACATGGACAAAAACTTCCAAACCTCAGAAAAAAAGATAATTTAAAGTCCTAAAGATAATTTAAATTCCTTTGAACTTGTAATGGGTATAGCAACTACAGATCAGGAGAGAATATTTACATACACCTGAGACTCTGAAATTTGAAAGTGCAAGACAAAGCCTGTCTCTATTATTCTGCATCTGGTCTAATTTTCTACAACCTTGCAGTCCCTTTTATCACTGCAAAATTATTATAAGAGCAACTAAAAGATGGAGCTAAAAAAAATAATTAGTATGTTACACACCTATTCATGACTAAACAATAGCAATGTAGTGGAGAAACATATTAATAATAAATACTTTAGTCTGTTATTTTTTATGACAATGATCATTCCATGCTGGCTATTTGGCTGACCTCTTTACATACAGATTTGAATGGATTCCAAGGGGAGGTGGAGGTAGGAGGTTTGGCCCATTTTTTATTGAGATCTCTGCATGTTTCAGTGTATTGTGTACTAGTTGTATTTTTCTGCAGCCCAGGGAAGGGATTTTAGGGTACAGATGTCAAAATTACCATTAATGTCTGGCAAAGATACAGGTTCTATTTGTATTAAATGCAATGTGGACAGAAATACAGACCTTCCCAATGCATAGTTGAGAAAAGATCAGTATATTTATTGATTGGTAAGCATATTTTTACGAATATCCTGTCTATAACATGAGAATCCATCATTCATTAGTTCATGCTACAAAAAAATTCTAGAGGAAACCACTAAATTTTTCTTTGTTGCCAAATGATAATAGATTAAAATATAAGAAAGTTCCAGTTAAGCATGAAGTTGTTTGTGACATTCAAGAAGAATATTTTCCATTTTGGACTTCAGTATTAAAAAAAAACAAAAAACAAAAACCCAACCAACTTTGAAGTTAATTAGGTAGATTATTGTTGCATGCATTTTGATTAATCATTAGCCAGTCTATTGAAACATGCTTAAGAGATTAAAAACTTTTGAAGTCCAGTTTGCTTCCAGGCCAAGAACTCCACAGAGATGAGGTTTAGTTCTTCATCTCTGTGAATCTCCTTTTGTCATTAATCTCTTTGAAAAATGGACATAAATTGCTATTGGCATTCTAAATGCAAAATTATAATTTGGTATCATTTATAGCAACTATGCTTTTCAAAAGCACCAAGCAGTAGACAATTAGACCCACTGAACTGACTATATGCATAGCTTCCACCATTATTATGTTACAATAGTCCTGAAATACTGACATATACAAGGTGTATCTTGTGCTACACACTGCATAGAGACAGGTAAGACACCTATTTTGATTTGAAAAGACTACAGTCTCAACAAAAAAACAGACTAGCATGAGAGTGTGCAGACTAGGGAGCACATGGATATAATGAGATGTTGCTAATCACCATAATGTGCGGTGGTCTCATCTCACCAGCTGTACCTGTACCTGACAGGTACTGTGGAGAAATTGTAGCAAAGAAGCATCTTGAAAAGGGATCATCTGTAGAGTGTGTTAACAACAGCACTATGAGTTCCTTTCTTCCAGACTCGTTTACCAGATCTTGCACATGTTATTGCAGTACAGCTGTTTGTTTATTTTAGTCAATACTAATGATTCCTATATGTATTCATTGTATATGTGTCGTTTTCCAATGGTTTTGACTCTATGTAGATGTATGTTACTAGTAACTAGCTTCATTTGTGTTTTAACATAGTAAAGGGGATGATTTTAAAGTTTGTCAGAAAAAGTAATGCCTAAAAATTAGAGATGTGTGCCACTTCCATTTTATGAATCACTGCACTAGTCTGATTATTTTAGATGGATGGCAGATCAGTACTGAAAAGCGGTATGCAACATAATACCTTATTATAAAAAATAGTAATTTATAATAACATAAAAAACCACAACCTCTTAGACATTATTCCCTTAAACGTAGTAAGACATGTAAGATAACATGGTTACTATTTTTCATTTGCTCATATAAAAGTAAATATATAAATATATAAAAACATATATATAAGTATAAATATACATAGATGTGTAAGTGGTTGATGAGAAGCTCAATATGAGCTGGCACTATGTGCTCACAGCCCAGAAAGCCAACTGCATCCTGGGCTGCATCAAAAGAAGCGTGGGCAGCAGGTTACGGGAGGTGATTCTGCCCCTCTCCTCTGCTCTGGTGAGACTCCACCTGGAGTACTGCATACAGTTCTGGTGTCTCCAACACAAGGAGGACATGGACCTGTTGGAGCAAGTCCAAAGGAGGGCCATGAAGATGATGAGAGGGCTGGAGCACCTCTCCTATGAGGACAGGCTGAGAGAGTTGGGGTTGTTCAGCCTGGAGAAGAGAAGGATCCGGGGAGACCTAGTACGATTTTGAAAAATGTAGTACCTAACACCTATTGAAATAAAGGGACTCGGACATTTAGGCTTCTGTCAGTTCCACTAGGAACTTGTCTGGGTCATTAGGTACCTAAGTATCCTTAAAAAATCTGTCCCATATCTGACTTGCAGAAAGACTTTCTATCTGCCAACAAGGTAATACGTAATAGTATTCCTTATGACATTGGTGTAAGGAAACATGCATTAAAGATTATAGCAATGCTAGATACTAAAGCAAGGGGTGGTATATCAATATGTAAGATAGATCATTAAGAAATGCCATTACATAATATTAATGGTGCAGTCTTGTCTATAAAACTGCACACAGTAGTGCCCAGCCTGTGCAAGAGGTGACACTGCTGAATTAAAGGTGGTTTAAAGACTGTGACAAAAAGGACTAAGTGCACTGAGAAAAAGGTTCGAATAGAAGTTAAAAAGACTTGAAGGAATCCCAAAGACCAAAAAACCAAAAAAACCCAAACTTGTTGGCAGGACCTTACGTTACATTATCTGGTCTGCTCACTGCAGTAGACGCGTTTACTTTTTAACAATTTACTTGCACTCACACATTAGATTAACATCTTTTAGCTCTAAATATTTTCCCTTTCTCCTTTCTTTCTGATGCATTATTTATCTTTTAGATATTTGTAAGTAACAAAGGTATTTTATATTAAAAAGTTAATATCTGCATGTGTTCAGTTTCAAGGTACAACTTTGCCTCTGCTTTTTTTTTGGTTCATCCTGAATTGGCTGTCCTTTTTTCTCACTAACAATGGCACAGATAAAAGCAACATTATGTATGCCTGAAAAATAGTAAAAAATATGTTATACCTGCTTGTAAAAGTTAGGAAGTGTTTTAAGTATGATACTGATAAACAGTGGGTTACAGCTTGATAAGCAGAATGTCCACCATGTAACCAAAAATCAGCCAAGTCTGCTCAAAACACCTAGGACCAGGAGACTGAAAGGTGTCTATACGTGGCATTGAAAGACATGTGAACGTGATTTGTGGTGCCGCTAATGACTGAAGGTTTTGCATGGACTATACTCATGAAATAACAACTGTTAAACCGTGTGATAGAAGATAATCCAGTGCAATGCTGGATAGAGTTAAAAAAGCCATAATTACTCACTATCACAACATCACATGCTATGTCTGATCAATCTGTTCTGGATCAGCTAGAAATTGTTCTGGGAACATTTTTCCTCTTTTCTCCCAACCAGTTCTGCTCCACATATACTACATTTGTATTTTACTTGATATTCTTTTAGTGGATTTTTGGACCAGGTGTTCCTACAACAGCATCTTTGTGTCATTGTTGCACTGTCTGTATTTGAAAGTAAGGCTGTTACACCAAAATGAAAAAACCACATTTGGCATGGGAATAAAACAATTCTGCTAGAAATGGGTAAGGTAAGGCAGCTGTATAAGGAGAGTGGATCTACCAAATAATCCTATTTTCTAATAAATTGCTTTGAAACAGAGAATATGATGAATAAACACTGAGAAAACTGGGCCTGAGCCTTAATTACTACAAAACATTTTACATCCCACGAATAGTATAAAGGTATGTGAGGGCTGACATACTGACAGAGACTGAAAAGACAAGAACAATTTAAATCCTCATAGTCATCATGAAAGCTTTTTAAACATAATTCAACATCCACTAACTAGAAAGGACTATCATATTTTTTATGTCTAAGGAGAATTATGAAAATCCTTTAAGAAAATGTCAGCTGTGCTGGTTATTAGAAAACTAGTATTTTGTGAAAGGTTTTATTTCTTTACTAACAGTGTTCTACCTCAAAACAGGGCCAATATTTACTAGATGACACCACATGAAGTGAAGCCTTTAAACATGCTGCTCCTGATCAGTGGTAGAGAGAACCAAGAATTGTGTTTTAGAATAAAAATAAAACCAATCACTGGGCATATCATCTGTCTGGGTGTCACCTTGTCCCCTACACACCTATTTCCCTTTCCGCTAGTTCAAACATAGGAACAGTTGTGGCTTATTTTGAATGTCAGACCATGATTACATATGATACTGTAATTCCTTTAAGCAATGAAAAGGAAATATTTTGTGGTTTTAGTTTTAAAAAATTAGTGCTGGATTTTCCTATGTATGTTCACCCCTAGCTGTGAAATCTATTTTGCTTATTTTTAGCTACTGCTATGGACCTGAAGCCCTGGGAAGTCTACAATGGGCCCAATGAACTTTGGATTCATATTTAGTAGTAATGCTGAAGTGTGGTGTTGTTTGTTTCAGTATTTGGCAGTGCAAGGAACTGCATGTTATCCAAACACAGTGTGGTATGTATGGTAATCCTTGTCAGAGACTGTGTTTTAAAGACTTTTATTTAGTTAATTATTTTGTTCTCTGTTTCCTCCCTATTGAAATGGGTGAGCAAATGGTAACAAAAGCCGATTGTTATACCTATTTCTTTAATGACTCACTTTAGAGTACTTACCTCATGTACAATATATGAGGCAACTAACAATTTCATTTAAAACTATCTTGTTTCTGTCTGTATTGTAGGTCCTTGCTAATCTGACATGTATAGGTATGAAGCAATGGACATACGTATCTGCTTCAAAGACAGTTTTAACTTTTTTCCCACTGCTAACACAGGAAGGTTCCAACACTTTCCATTATAAACACTGATAGCACTGGGTCCTGACGTATTTTTCAGGTAGTAAACTCAAGAATATATAAGTTAATAAATGTAATAGCTACATTCTCTATTTTCAAAAGCTGCAATCAAAGTGTCCTTCAGGAAATATATTAATATATATTAATTTTCTCTATCAGAAGTACAATGTTAATACTATATACTGCATGTCACTGCCTAAAGGTGGTTGGTCAAGATAAGGCTGAACTGAGGTAGAACGGAAATCTATTTATTCGGCTGTAAACTTCCTTAGAAAGTCTTTTTCCAGATGAAAAAAAAAAAGTTAAAATACACCTCCTTCTGCTTTAACTTTGCTGGTGTCAGTGGTTTGGCCTCAGAGGGCAACAGAGGACCACGTGTAGCCGGTCCCGCAGAGCAGAGTCCCCACCGCCACGCGGCCGGGAGGGGAAAATCGGAATAAAAAGGCAAAACTCGTGGGTTGAGACCAAGGCAATTTTAACAGAACAGGGAAGGAAGCAAGAAACAACAATAACAGAAGGAGATACAACCGCGATTACGATACCGCCACTCGCCGACCTTACCCTGGACGCCCCCAACCGCTCTCCTCCCCCGGGGGTCACCTCCTCTTCCCGCCCCCCCAGGCCCTGTCCCCCCCCTTCCCCCGGCCAGCTCCGGCTGCCCCTTGGCCTTGGCTCACAGGGGGTGGAATACTTGTGTCCCTGCTAGGTCCTGGGGAGAATTAACCCCCTCCCCGCCAGACCCAGGGCAGCTGGGTTGAATGATTTTGCATTGAGATCTACAGATGGCTCCCTGAAGCTGTGATTCCCCATTATGTCTCAGCATGTCTGCAGTTCAGACATTGTCATTAATGAAGGCACTCGTAACTGTACATAGTTGAGCTTTCTTTCATTATGTTCCTCTTAGAAAAATCACCTCCCATTCCCTTATCATTCACATGTCCCTCAAAGTACAAATGATTTCATACAACTCAAGCATAATACAGTAACGAGCATGAGCCAGAGAGACCCATGAACATACCAGAGTAAGGAAACTGGCTGCTAGGGAAACTGGCCTTCATCATGACTGGATTTTCTTGTTCTTCTCTAGTGGAGAGGAAAGCACAGGGGTTGTTGCCAAAAGCACTATGAGCCTGAGAAATTTGCTATAAATCTGAGGCAAAGTGATGACGATAGGAATATTGAAGCTACCCTCAAACATTTTCTACGCAGTGAGAAAGCGAAGACTTGCATTTTTGTTGCAAGTTTGTATCATTTTTGTCTTAACTATTCTGATTAGCTTGGTATAAATTGGTAAAACAATAGTGAAGTATTGTTGGTTCTTACCGTTCTGTAATTTAGCTCTTATATTCAGAGAAGGAATAAAAGTAGAAAAAAATAAATCTGTTATGTTATGCAACAAAACACTAATAGGAGAATGCAGATAGAATGGGCAAATGCCATACAGGCTGCAGAAAACATCCTAGGAAAATGAGAAGCATAAAGAGGATAATTTGAAAATAATATGATGTTTGTATGCAAATAAGACGCTGATGATCTTCCTTTTCTTACAGTATATTCTGCTAATTTGCCACAAGGCAATGTAAAAAGGAATTACAGTGAGCTAGCATAGTAGGAAACCTTTGAATGTTCAAAGGGGACATTCAATCATTTAAGACTCACAATATAACATAGTGTGAAATTGTTATAATACAGTGGGAAACAGCCTACTTAGTACAGAGGATGCTCCACTCTGCATGGCTGCTTTGTGTTCTGTGGAGGAGCATCCAGTGTTCCCTGCAGGTCTGATTGCTCCATACAGGTGAGCAGCTAGGCTGGCTCACCAACAGAGAAACTTCCCGGCTGAGGGGAGAATACAACAGGGGGACACCTGAAAGAATTGTATGGCTTAATATTGAAGTCACATTTGCATGGAAGTAGCAACTTTTAACCCAAAGGATCACAAAGTGAATTACAAACTGATAATCAAGCTGTCCTTTATCTGCCTTCATGGATCAGCATCTCTGGAGTCAGACAAAAACATGTTCTCCTAAATGCACACACAAGGATCATTTGGCACTTTTTTCCTACTTTGTCACTCCCAAAAGGGAGTCATCCTTTGCTTGTGAAAGCTCAGAATTGTGCTGAGATAAAAAGAATCCCCAACTCTCTTCTCAAATGAGAATAAAACAACCAACCAGACAAAAAACCCCTCAAAGATTATAATGGAAACAGTAACAAAAATTAACTTTTGAATGCATAAGCAGTTGCTGTACCCAGGTGTTTCAACTGCACTGGAGAGAATAAGTAGTATTTCATAGGCAAAACTAAGTTTTGGTTACAGTTTTGGTTACAGTTAATTAGTAACCCACAGTACATTTTTCTTAAAATGCAAAAACAAGTAACAATTACTTTTTCTTATTTTTGAAAATATAGAAATTATTTTTTCAAATTTGTATCTCAGTCCTTGAAATTGTTAGAATGAGAGGCACTTTGGTAATCTTCCCTTTTTTCCTTCCATTTTCTGAAAGTGAAACCTTTTTCAGTAATTGACAGAAATAAGAAAAAAAAAAGACAGAGTTCACGGCTAGGAATAAGTGAAAGAGGAAACACACACGCTGATGTGTTTGTTTTGTAGTTGTATAACACCAATTCAAGAACCTACTGCCTCTCAGCTGAGCTGTGCTGATGAATTGTGGGAAGTAAATTATGTTGACACTTGTAACTATGTAAGTTTAGTTGTATTGTGATATCTGTGAACTACATGACTGGGCACAGAAAGTTTCAAAAGCTAACATAGATGGTCAGCAAGCTTGGAAGGATGAGACACTGAGCAGATGCATAAGTCCCAATGGCAATGTTGATACAGTTGTTCAATGATGATTATAATTTTTTCTATATTTCAGTATTTTAAGTAAGATTATTCACACCACTAGACAACTGAGGCATAGAATCATAGAATGGTTAGAGTTGGAAGGGACCTTAAAGATCATGTACTTCCAACACCCCTGCTGTGGGCAGGGACACCTCCCAATAGACTAGGCTACTGAAAGCCCCATCCAATCTGGCCTTGAACACCTCCAGGGATGGGGCATCCACAGCTTCTCTGAGCAACCTGTTCCAGTGTCTCATCACCTTCAAAAATGTTTGGTTTCAGGTGCAAGACATGACATATTACTGAGCTGAAACTTAGAAATAACCCATGTAAAAATGCAAAACAAAGATAATACAAATGTGAAAGCGGCATAATTCTCAGAAAAAAAGTATCTCTTCCACATATGAAAGAACTCTTATTCTGGCAATTTTGAAAATATTGCACAGTCTTGTTCCCAAAGAGTACAGGAACAGGCTACAAGTAAGGCTTAGTTGTAAGGCTATGTAGGGAGAAAATTATAAGGGCCAAAGCCCAACTAGAACCTCACCTGGATTTGGATCTTAAAAAATAAAAATATTTTCTATAAATACATTAGTAACAAAAGGAGGACTAAGGAGAATCTCCATCCAGATGAAGTCGGTAACATAGTAACAAAGGATGAGGAGAAGGCTGAGGTACCTAATGCCTTCTTGGCCTCAATCTTTAGTAGTAGATTCGGTTATTCCCTGAGTACCCAGAGCCCTGAGCTAGTAGATAGGGGCAGGGAGCAGAATGAAGCCCCCAAAATCCAAAGGGAGATGGTGAGGGACCTGGAAATACACAAGTCTATGGGACCAGACGGAATCCACCTGAGGGTACTGAGGGAACTGGGGTACTGCTCACTGAGCCACTTTCCACCATTTACTAGTAGTTCTGGCAAACCGGGGAAGTCCCAGCTGACTGTTGTCTAGCAAGTGTGATCCACAAGAAGGGCCAGAAGGAGGATCCGGGGAACTACAGGCCTGTCAGTCTGGCCTTGGTGCCTGGAAAGATCATGGAACAGATCATCCTGAGTGCCATTGTGCGGCATATGGAGGACAACCAGGCGATCGGGCCTAGTCAGCATGGGTTCGTGAAAGGCAGGTCCTGCTTGACTAACCTGATCTCCTTCTGTGAAAAAGTTACCCAATTGGTGGATGAAGGAAAGGCTGTGGATGTTGTTTACCTGGACTTTAGTAAGGCCCTTGACACATCTTCCCACAGCATTCTCCTGGAGAAACTGGCTGCCCATGGCTTGGACAGGAGTACTCTTCACCGGGTAAAAAACTGCCTGGAGAGCACCAGAGAATGGTGATGAATGGAGATAAATCCAGTTGGTGGCCAGTCGTGAGTGGTGTTTCCCAGGGTTCGGTATTGGAGCCAGTTCTCTTTAACATCTTTATCAACGATGTGGACAAGAGGATAGAGTGCACCCTCAGTAAATTTGCAGATGACACAAAGTAAGGTGGGAACGTTGATCTGCTTGAGGGTAGAAGGGCATTGCAGAGGGATCTGGACAGGTTGGATCAACGGGCTGACGCAAACGGTATGAGGTTCAACAAGGCTAAGTGCTGGGTCCTGCACTTGTGTCACAAGAACCCCATGCAGTGCTATGGGCTGAGGGAAGAGTGGCTAGAGACCTGCCTGGCAGAAAAGGACCTGGGAGTGTTGGTGGACTGCTGGCTCATATTCAACACTGCCCAGGTGGCCAAGGCAGCCAACAGCATCCTAACCCGTATCAGGAACAGTGTGCTGAGTAGGACTAGGGAAGTGATTGTCCCCCTGTACTCAGCATTGGTGAGGTCCCACCGTGAGTACTGTGTCCAGTTTTGGGCCCCTCACTACAAAAAAGGACATTTTGGTGCTGGAGCATGTTCAGAGAAGGGCAACAAAGCTGGTGAGGGGTCTCTAGAACAAGTCTTATAAGGAGCAGCTGAGGGAGCTGGGGTTGTTTAGCCTACAGACGAGGAAGCTTAGGGGAGACTTTATCGCTTTCTACAACTACCTGAAAGGATGTTGTAGCGAGGTGGGTGTTGGTCTTTTCTCCCACATAACATGTGATAGGAGAAGAGGAAATGGCCTCAAGTTGTACCAGGGGAGGTTTAGATTGGATATTAGGAAAAATTTTTACACTGAAAGGGTTATTAAGCATTGGAACAGGCTGCCCAGGGAAGTGGTTGAGTCACCATCCCTTGGTAGACATAGTGCTTTAGAGATACGGTTTAGCAAAGTTTTTTGTCAGTGTTAGGTTCATGGCTGGACTAGATGATCTGAAAGATCCCTTCCAACCTAGGCAATTCTGTGATTCTATGATTCTACGACTCTATGACAGATTCATAGCCCCAGTACTGAAAAATCTTAAATCTCACTGACGCTGGTAGAAATCAAGCATTATCTGCAAGTTTATCTGAAGACAGCTATTGTTTCTCCCAATGAAAAATATAATTCCCAGAAACTTAGTTCCCCCTCTTAACAGCAGCATGTATTAGTGAAACACAATGATAAAAACAAAGAAATAGTTGGACATTTGGGAGTAAATCCTACAATACAGTTTGATCTTAAACTTTAGATTTTTATGCTGTCAGCATTGGATTTGGACCCACCCAGCTTCTCAGAACAGTTATAAAACAAACCACTGTTGTTTCTTAATATAAGATGATATTACTTGCTCTTTTTTACTTTGCTATTTATGTAATTGAAAAAAAATCTTGCAATAATAACCCTAGCAAGGGCATATAAATAGGTTCTTATGAATAATTATTCATGATTTCCATCTGCTTAAAGTAATTAAAGCAGATGATATTTGACCCACTAACTCCAAGATTTTATTTTTGTTTTTCTCTGGTAAAGGACAGTATGAATTCCCTTGAAGCCAATTTCTTATACAACTGTAAAGAGCTGAAGACTTCAAAGTGCATTTTGAACTACAGTATATATCCTGATTTATTTTTGGCAATTTAGTGGTAAACTGCAAACCAAAGAACTTGAGGTTTTACTATTGCACAAATAATGAAGCTGTTTAACAGAGAAATTAGTTTGTTTTTCTCCTGATCATTATCTGCAAGAATGCAGTTATTTGGTTTGGAACTGTGCATATTGTATTACATTCATATTTATTAATTTTGTATTCAGACAAGAAACTAAGCTAATGAAAATTCTGTATGGAGGACACTCCAAAATAGCAGTTAATGCAGTTTTTGGCGACAGTAAGTCATAATGATAACCAGACCAAAAAGGTCTCTGCACTTCTGTAACATCAGAGAAATATAGAAGTCCTCAAACTTTGAGATTACAATCAAGACAAACATCTGCAATGTAACAACACTGCTTTATTAAATCAGATTTAAATGATTCTCAAGGGGCTATAAACACAAACCCTGCTTCAATTCAATCCAGACATGCATCAACCCTATGAATACCTAATTTACATATAAGATTATGTAAAATGCTCTTGGTATTGTGGTTTTTTTTAACAGAACTGAGCATAGATGTAGTTTAAGCAAACTTGAGTGAGTATGCATTATTATGATGTTTTTGTCTTGAACTAAAATAATGCCAAACAGTAATAGCAACCATAGAATTGTTATGAGCTTGCATTAAGTGTATTGAATTGTTCTATGTAAA